>NW_020190401.1:0-27630 GCF_002263795.3 Bos taurus
GATCAGTGATGATAACCACGTGATCAGTATGATCAGCCAAATGATCATGCATGATCAGTAAGTGATCACGGCAGTCACGTACAGTATGATCAGAAACGATCATGCATGATCAGCCAGTGATCAGTGCACATGATCAGTGCATCAGTAAGTGATCAGTGCATGTTAAGCACGTGATCAGTGATGATCAGCCATATCAGTGCATGATAGCCACGTGATTAGTGCATGATCAGCCACTGATCAATATATGATCAGCAACGTGATCAGTGCACGTTCAGCCACGTGATCAGTGCATGATCAGACACGTGGTCACTGCATGCAGAGTCACGTAATCAGTGTATCATCAGAAACGTGATCAGTGCATGATCAGCCACGTGATCAGTGCATGAGCAGCCACGTGGATCAGTGCATGATCAGCCACGTTGATCAGTGCATGATCAGCCCCTTGATCAGTGCATAATCAGCCAAATGATCAGTGCATGCTGTCATGTGATCAGTGTATGATCAGGTTCGTGATCAGTGCATGATCAGCCACGTAATCAGTGCATTGATAGCCAACCTGACCAGTGCATGATCAGCAACGTGATTAGTTCCTGATCAGCAGATGATCAGTGCGTGATCAGCCACGTGATCACTGTATGATCAGCCACTCATCAGAGCATGGGCAGTCACAGGATCAGTGTGATGATCGGCCACGTGATCATTGCATGATAGCCAAGTTATGAATGCATGATAGCTACGTGATCAGTGCATGATCAGTCAATGATCAGTGCATGATTAGCCACGTGATCACTGCATGATAGCCACTGTGATCATTGCCTACGTTACATATCAGTGCATTGGCAGTCAGGTCATCAGTGCATGATACCCACGTGATTAGCGCATGATCAATACCATACAGCAAATTCAGACACGTATCACTGTATGCTCAGCACTTTGTTAATTTCCTATCAGCCACGTGATCAGTGTATGATAAGGCACGTGATCAGTGCATATCCGCAACGTGATTAGTGCATGATCAGCCACGTGATCAATATATGATCAGCAACGTGATCAGTGCACGTTCAGCCACGTATCAGTGCATGATCAGACACGTGGTCACTGCATGCAGAGTCACGTAATCAGTGTATCATCAGAACGTGATCAGTGCATGATCAGCACGTGATCAGTGCATGAGCAGCCACGTGATCAGTGCATGATCAGCCACGTGATCAGTGCATGATCAGCCCCTTGATCAGTGCATAATCAGCAAATGATCAGTGCATGCTGTCACGTGATCAGTGTATGATCAGGTTCGTGATCAGTGCATGATCAGCCACGTAATCAGTGCATGATAGCCACACTGACCAGTGCATGATCAGCAACGTGATTAGTTTCCTGATCAGCCAGATATCAGTGCTGAATCAGCCACGTGATCACTGTATGATCAGCCACGTCATCAGAGCATGGGCAGTCACAGGATCAGTGTATGATCGGCACGTGATCATTGCATGATAGCCAAGTTATGAATGCATGATAGCTACGTGATCAGTGCGATGATCAGTCACATGATCAGTGATGATTAGCCACGTGATCACTGCATGATAGCCATGTGATCATTGCCTACAGTTACATGATCAGTGCATTGGCAGTCAGGTCATCAGTGCATGATCCCCACGTGATTAGCGCATGATCAATAACATAACAGCATATTCAGACACGTGATCACTGTATGCTCATCACGTGATAATTTCCTGATCAGCCACGCGATCAGTGTATGATCATCCTCGAGATCAATGCATGCGCAGTCACAAGATCAGTGTGATAGCCACGTGATCAGTGCTCATCAGTCACGTTTCAGTGCAAGATCAGTCACGTGATCAGTGCATGATAGCCAGGTGATCACTGCATGATCATTCACGAGATCAGTGCATGATCATCATGTGATAAGTGCATGATGTCAGGCACGTGATCAGTGCATGATCAGGCACATGATCAGTGCATGATCAGTCACCTGATCGTGTATGATCAGCCACGTATCAGTGCATGATAGCCACTGACGGTGCATGATCATTCACGAGATCAGTGAATATAAGCCATGCGATCAGTGCATGATAGCCATGTGATCAGTGCATGATAGCTACGTGATCAGTCATGATCAGCCACGGATTCAGTGCATGATCAGCCACGTGATCACTGTATGATCAGCCACGTGATCAGTGCATGTGCAGTCACGTGATCAGTGTATTATCAGCCATGGTTCAGTGCATGATATACAAGTGATCAATGCATAATACAATGGTCAGTGCATGCTATCACATGAGCAGTGCATGATCAGCCCGTGATCAGTGCATGATTACCCCGTGATCATTGCCTACAATTATGTGATCAGTGCATGGGCAGTAGTGATCAGTGCATGCGCAGGCACCTGATCAGTGTATGATCAGACACGTGATCAGTTCATGATCAAGCCATGTGATCAGTGCATGATAGCCACCAGATCAGTGCATGTTAAGCAACGTGATTTAGTGCATGATCAGCCACGTGATCAGTGTATGATGAGCCACGCGATCAGTGTATGATCAACCACGTGATCAGTGCATGTCAGCAACATGATCAGTGCATGTCAGCCACGTGATCAGTACATGATCACACGGATCAGTGTATGATCATCCGCTAGATGAGTGCATGTGCGGTCACAGGATCAGTGCATGATCAGCCATTATCAGTGCATTATCAGCCACTGATCAGTACATCATCCGCAAATGATTAGTGCATGATCTGTCACTGATCAGGTATGATCAGCAGGTGATCAGTGCATGATCACCAGTGATAGCGCATGATCAGCACGTGATCAGTGCATGCAGGGTCACGTGGATCAGGTATGATCAGCTTCGTCATCAATGCATGATCAGCACGTTATCAGGAGGTCAGGCACGTGAAGAGTGCATGATCAGTCACGTGATCAGTGAATGATAGCCAGTTATCAGCGCATGATCAGCCACGTGATCAGTGCCGATCAGCACGTGAACAGATGTGTGCTCAGTCTCGTGATCAGGGCCTACTGAGCTGCGTGATTCGTGCCTGCTCATCTGCTTGAAAATTGCCAGTTAGCCGTCTGATTCCTGCCTATTCAGCTGCTTGATGTTTGCCAGCTGAGCAGCATGATTCATCACAGCTGAGGTCCATGATTATTGCCTGCTGATTGCGTGATTCGTGCCTACTCAGCTCTTTGGTTATTGCTCCAGAGCACATCATCAGTGCATGATAGCCACGTGATCAGTTCTTGATTAGTCACTGATCAGCAGCATTCAGACACGGATCACTGCATGCTAAGTCATGTGATCAGATCAATGATCTGCCGTGTGTTTAGTGCATGATCAGCCACGTGATAAGTGCATATCATCCACGTGACTATTACATGCACAATCAAGTATCAGTGCATTGTAGCCAGTGATCTGTGCATGATCAGTCACGTGACCAGTGTATGATTAGCCACGTGATAAATGCATGATAGCCACGTGACCAGTACATGATTAATCAGTGCATGATCAGTCACATGATCAGCGTATGATCATCCACGTGATCAGTGCATGATCAGCCACGTGATCAGTGCATGCACAGTCATGTGATCAGTGTATGATAAGCTTCGTGATCAGTGATTGATCAGCACGTGATCAGTGCATGATCAGCCACGTGATGTGCATGATCAGCCACTGTGATCAGTGCATGATAGCCACCTGATCAGTGCATGATAAGCAAAGTGATTAGAGCATTATCAGCCACCTGATCAGAGTATGATCAGCCACGTGATCAGTGCATGATCAGCCACGTGTCAGTGCATGATAGCCACCTGATCAGTGATATAGCAAAGTGACTAGAGCATTATCAGCCACCTGATCAGAGTATGATCAGCCACGTGATCAGTGCATGATCAGCACGTGATCAGTGCATGCAGGTCACGTGATCAGTTATGATCAGCCAAATGATCATGTATGATCAGGTTCGTGATCAGTGCATGCTCAGGCACATGATCAGTTGCATGATCAGTCATGTGATCAGTGTTTGATCAGTTCACGTGATCAGTGCATGATAAGCCATGTGATCAGTGTATGATAAGCCACGTGATCAATGTATGTCAGAAAGTGATCAGTGCATGATCAGCCACTGATCACTGCAGCAGAGTCACGTGATCAGTGTATGATCAGAAACGTGATCAGTGATGATCAGCCACGTGATCAGTGTATGATCAGCCAAATGATCAGTGCATGATCAGTAAGTGATCAGTGCATGTTGAGGCATGATACGTGCATGATCAGCCAAGTGATCAGTGCATGATCAGCCACGTGATCAGTGTATGATAAGCCACGGAATCAGTGCATGATCCGCAACTGATTAGTGCATGATCAGCCACGTGATCAATATATGATCAGCAACGTGATCAGTGCACGTTCAGCCACTGATCAGTGCATGATCAGACACTGGTCATGCATGCAGAGTCACGTAATCAGTGTATCATCAGGAACGTGATCAGTGCATGACAGCCACGTGATCGTGCATGGCAGCCACGTGATCAGTGCATGATCAGCCACGTGATCAGTGCATGATCAGCCCCTTGATCAGTGCATAATCAGCCAAATGATCAGTGCATGCTGTCACGTGATCAGTGTATGATCAGGTTCGTGATCAGTGCATGATCAGCCACGTAATCAGTGCATGATAGCCACCTGACCAGTGCATGATCAGCAACGTGATTAGTTCCTGATCAGCCAGATGATCAGTGCGTGATCAGCCACGTGATCACTGTATGATCAGCCACGTCATCAGAGCATGGGCAGTCACAGGATCAGTGTATGATCGGCCACGTGATCATTGCATGATAGCCAAGTTATGAATGCATGATAGCTACGTGATCAGTGCATGATCAGTCACATGATCAGTGCATGATTAGCCACGTGATCACTGCATGATAGCCATGTGATCATTGCCTACAGTTACATGATCAGTGCATTGGCAGTCAGGTCATCAGTGCATGATACCCACGTGATTAGCGCATGATCAATAACATAACCAGCAATATTCAGACACGTGATCACTGTATGCTCAGTCACGTGATAATTTCCTGATCAGCCACGCGATCAGTGTATGATCATCCTCGAGATCAATGCATGCGCAGTCACAAGATCAGTGCATGATAGCCACGTGATCAGTGCATCATCAGTCACGTATTCAGTGCAAGATCAGTCACGTGATCAGTGCATGATAGCCAGGTGATCACTGCATGATCATTCACGAGATCAGTGCATGATCAGTCATGTGATAAGTGCATGATCAGGCACGTGATCAGTGCATGATCAGGCACATGATCAGTGCATGATCAGTCACCTGATCAGTGTATGATCAGCCACGTAATCAGTGCATGATAGCCACGTGACGAGTGCATGATCATTCACGAGATCAGTGAATGATAAGCCATGCGATCAGTGCATGATAGCCATGTGATCAGTGCATGATAGCTACGTGATCAGTGCATGATCAGCCACGGATTCAGTGCATGATCAGCCACGTGATCACTGTATGATCAGCCACGTGATCAGTGCATGTGCAGTCACGTGATCAGTGTATTATCAGCCATGTGTTCAGTGCATGATATACAAGTGATCAATGCATGATAGCTACATGGTCAGTGCATGCTCAGTCACATGAGCAGTGCATGATCAGCCACGTGATCAGTGCATGATACCCCGTGATCATTGCCTACAATTATGTGATCAGTGCATGTGCAGTACGTGATCAGTGCATGCGCAGGCACCTGATCAGTGTATGATCAGACACGTGATCAGTTCATGATCAGCCATGTGATCAGTGCATGATAGCCACCAGATCAGTGCATGTTAAGCAACGTGATTAGTGCATGATCAGCCACGTGATCAGTGTATGATGAGCCACGCGATCAGTGTATGATCAACCACGTGATCAGTGCATGATCAGCAACATGATCAGTGCATGATCAGCCACGTGATCAGTACATGATCACCACGTGATCAGTGTATGATCATCCGCTAGATGAGTGCATGTGCGGTCACAGGATCAGTGCATGATCAGCCATGTGATCAGTGCAGGATCAGGCACGTGAAGAGTGCATGATCAGTCACGTGATCAGTGAATGATAGCCAGGTTATCAGCGCATGATCAGCCATGTGATCAGTGCACGATCAGCACGTGAACAGTGTGTGCTCAGTCTCGTGATCAGGGCCTACTGAGCTGCGTGATTCGTGCCTGCTCATCTGCTTGAAAATTGCCAGTTGAGCCGTCTGATTCCTGCCTATTCAGCTGCTTGATGTTTGCCAGCTGAGCAGCATGATTCATCACAGCTGAGGTCCTGATTATTGCCTGCTGATTGCGTGATTCGTGCCTACTCAGCTCTTTGGTTATTGCCTCCAGAGGCACATCATCAGTGCATGATAGCCACGTGATCAGTTCTTGATTAGTCACATGATCAGCAGCATTCAGACACGAGATCACTGCATGCTAAGTCATGTGATCAGATCATGATCTGCCGTGTGTTTAGTGCATGATCAGCCACGTGATAAGTGCATGATCATCCACGTGACTATTTATGCAAAATCACGTGATCAGTGCATGATAGCCACGTGATCTGTGCATGATCAGTCACGTGACCAGTGTATGATAAGCCACGTGATAAATGCATGATAGCACATGACCAGTACATGATTAATCAGTGCATGATCAGTCACATGATCAGCGTATGATCATTCCACGTGATCAGTGCATGATCAGCCACGTGATCAGTGCATGCACAGTCATGTGATCAGTGTATGATAAGCTTCGTGATCAGTGATTGATCAGCCACGTGATCAGTGCATGATCAGCCACGTGATCAGTGCATGATCAGCCACGTGATCAGTGCATGATAGCCACCTGATCAGTGCATGATAAGCCAAAGTGATTAGAGCATATCAGCCACCTGATCAGAGTATGATCAGCCACGTGATCAGTGCATGATCAGCCACGTGATCAGTGCATGATAGCCACCTGATCAGTGCATGATAAGCAAAGTGACTAGAGCATTATCAGCCACCTGATCAGAGTATGATCAGCCACGTGATCAGTGCAATGATCAGCCACGTGATCAGTGCATGCAGAGTCAACGTGATCAGTGTATGATCAGCCAATGATCAGTGCATGGATCAGGTAACGGTGATCAGTGCATGCTCAGGCACATGATCAGTGCATGATCAGTCATGTGAATCAGTGTTTGATCAGTCACGTGATCAGTGCATGATAAGCCTGTGATCAGTGCATGATCAGCCACGTGATCACTGCAGGCAGAGTCACGTGATCAGTGTAATGATCAGAAACGTGATCAGTGCATGATCAGCCCCACGTGATCAGTGTATGATCAGCCAAAATGATCAGTGCATGATCAGGTAAGTGATCAGTGCATGTTTGAGGCACATGATCAGTGCATGATCAGCCAAGTGATCAGTGCATGATCAGCCACGTGATCAGTGTATGATAAGCCACGTGATCAGTGCATGATCCGCAACGTGATTAGTGCATGATCAGCCCACGTGATCAATATATGATCAGCAACGTGATCAGTGCACGTTCAGCCACGTGATCAGTGCATGATCAGACACGTGGTCACTGCATGCAGAGTCACGTAATCAGTGTATCATCAGAAACGTGATCAGTGGCATGATCAGCCACGTGATCAGTGCATGAGCAGCCACGTGATCAGTGCATGATCAGCCACGTGATCAGTGCATGATCAGCCCCTTGATCAGTGCATAATCAGCCAAATGATCAGTGCATGCTGTCCACGTGATCAGTGTATGATCAGTGTTCGTGATCAGTGGCATGATCAGCCACGTAATCAGTGCATGATAGCCACCCTGACCAGTGCATGATCAGCAACGTGATTAGTTCCTGATCAGCCAGATGATCAGTTGCGTGATCAGCCACGTGATCACTGTATGATCAGCCACGTCATCAGAGCATGGGCCAGTCACAGGATCAGTGTATGATCGGCCACGTTGATCATTGCATGATAGCCAAGTTATGAATGCATGATAGCTACGTGATCAGTGCATGATCAGTCACATGATCAGTGCATGATTAGCCACGTGATCACTGCATGATAGCCATGTGATCATTGCCTACAGTTACATGATCAGTGCATTGGCAGTCAGGTCATCAGTGCATGATACCCACGTGATTAGCGCATGATCAATACCATGATCAGCAATATTCAGACACGTGATCACTGTATGCTCAGTCACGTGGTAATTTCCTGATCAGCCACGTGATCAGTGTATGATAAGCCACGTGATCAGTGCATGATCCGCAACGTGATTAGTGCATGATCAGCCACGTGATCAATATATGATCAGCAACGTGATCAGTGCACGTTCAGCCACGTTATCAGTGCATGATCAGACACGTGGTCACTGCATGCAGAGTCACGTAATCAGTGTATCATCAGAAACGTGATCAGTGCATGAGCAGCCACGTGATCAGTGCATGAGCAGCCACGTGATCAGTGCATGATCAGCCACGTGATCAGTGCATGATCAGCCACGTGATCAGTGCATGATCAGCCCCTTGATCAGTGCATAATCAGCCAAATGATCAGTGCATGCTGTCACGTGATCAGTGTATGATCAGGTTCGTGATCAGTGCATGATCAGCCACGTAATCAGTGCATGATAGCCACCTGACCAGTGCATGATCAGCAACGTGATTAGTTCCTGATCAGCCAGATGATCAGTGCGTGATCAGCCACGTGATCACTGTATGATCAGCCACGTCATCAGAGCATGGGCAGTCACAGGATCAGTGTATGATCGGCCACGTGATCATTGCATGATAGCCAAGTTATGAATGCATGATAGCTACGTGATCAGTGCATGATCAGTCACATGATCAGTGCATGATTAGCCACGTGATCACTGCATGATAGCCATGTGATCATTGCCTACAGTTACATGATCAGTGCATTGGCAGTCAGGTCATCAGTGCATGATACCCACGTGATTAGCGCATGATCAATACCATGATCAGCAATATTCAGACACGTGATCACTGTATGCTCAGTCACGTGGTAATTTCCTGATCAGCCACGTGATCAGTGTATGATAAGCCACGTGATCAGTGCATGATCCGCAACGTGATTAGTGCATGATCAGCCACGTGATCAATATATGATCAGCAACGTGATCAGTGCACGTTCAGCCACGTTATCAGTGCATGATCAGACACGTGGTCACTGCATGCAGAGTCACGTAATCAGTGTATCATCAGAAACGTGATCAGTGCATGATCAGCCACGTGATCAGTGCATGAGCAGCCACGTGATCAGTGCATGATCAGCCACGTGATCAGTGCATGATCAGCCCCTTGATCAGTGCATAATCAGCCAAATGATCAGTGCATGCTGTCACGTGATCAGTGTATGATCAGGTTCGTGATCAGTGCATGATCAGCCACGTAATCAGTGCATGATAGCCACCTGACCAGTGCATGATCAGCAACGTGATTAGTTCCTGATCAGCCAGATGATCAGTGCGTGATCAGCCACGTGATCACTGTATGATCAGCCACGTCATCAGAGCATGGGCAGTCACAGGATCAGTGTATGATCGGCCACGTGATCATTGCATGATAGCCAAGTTATGAATGCATGATAGCTACGTGATCAGTGCATGATCAGTCACATGATCAGTGCATGATAAGCCACGTGATCACTGATGATAGCCATGTGATCATTGCCTACAGTTACATGATCAGTGCATTGGCCAGTCAGCGTCATCAGTGCATGATACCCACGTGATTAGCGCATGATCAATAACAAACCAGCAATATTCAGACACGTGATCACTGTATGCTCAGTCACGTGATAATTTCCTGATCAGCCACGCGATCAGTGTATGATCATCCTCGAGATCAATGCATGCGCAGTCACAAGATCAGTGCATGATAGCCACGTGATCAGTGCATCATCAGTCACGTATTCAGTGCAAGATCAGTCACGTGATCAGTGCATGATAGCCAGGTGATCACTGCATGATCATTCACGAGATTCAGTGCATGATCAGTCCATGTGATAGTGCATGATCAGTCATGTGATAAGTGCATGATCAGGCACGTGATCAGTGGCGATGATGCAGGCAATCATGATCATGGCCATGATCAGTATCACCTGATCAGTGTATGATCAGCCACGTAATCAGTGCATGATAGCCACGTGACGAGTGCCATGATCATTCACGAGATCTGTGAATGATAAGCCATGCGATCAGTGCATGATAGCCATGTGATCAGTGCATGATAGCTACGTGATCAGTGCATGATCAGCCACGGATTCAGTGCATGATCAGCCACGTGATCAGTGCATGTGCAGTCACGTGATCAGTGTATTATTCAGCCATGTGTTCAGTGCATGATATACAAGTGATCAATGCATGATAGCTACATGGTCAGTGCATGCTCAGTCACATGAGCAGTGCCATGATCAGCCACGTGATCAGTGCATGATACCCCGTGATCATTGCCTACAATTATGTGATCAGTGCATGTGCAGTACGTGATCAGTGCATGCGCAGGCACCTGATCAGTGTATGATCAGACACGTGATCAGTTCATGATCAGCCATGTGATCAGTGCATGATAGCCACCAGATCAGTGCATGTTAAGCAACGTGATTAGTGGCATGATCAGCCACGTGATCAGTGTATGATGAGCCACGCGATCAGTGTATGATCAACCACGTGATCAGTGCATGATCAGCAACATGATCAGTGCATGATCAGCCACGTGATCAGTACATGATCACCACGTGATCAGTGTATGATCATCCGCTAGATGAGTGCATGTGCGGTCACAGGATCAGTGGCATGATCAGCCATGTGATCAGTGCATTATCAGCCACGTGATCAGTACATCATCCGCAAAGTGATTAGTGCATGATCTGTCACGTGATCAGGGTATGATCAGCCAGGTGATCAGTGCATGATCACCCACGTGATCAGCGCATGATCAGCCACGTGATCAGTGCATGCAGGGTCACGTGATCAGTGTATGATCAGCTTCGTCATCAATGCATGATCAGCCACGTTATCAGTGCAGGATCAGGCACGTGAAGAGTGCATGATCAGTCACGTGATCAGTGAATGATAGCCAGGTTATCAGCGCATGATCAGCCACGTGATCAGTGCACGATCAGCACCGTGAACAGTGTGTGCTCAGTCTCGTGATCAGGGCCTACTGAGCTGCGTGATTCGTGCCTGCTCATCTGCTTGAAAATTGCAGTTGAGCCGTCTGATTCCTGCCTATTCAGCTGCTTGATGTTTGCCAGCTGAGCAGCATGATTCATCACAGCTGAGGTCCATGATTATTGCCTGCTGATTGCGTGATTCGTGCCTACTCAGCTCTTTGGTTATTGCCTCCAGAGGCACATCATCAGTGCATGATAGCCACGTGATCAGTTCTTGATTAGTCACATGATCAGCAGCATTCAGACACGAGATCACTGCATGCTAAGTCATGTGATCAGTCATGATCTGCCGTGTGTTTAGTGCATGATCAGCCACTGATAAGTGCATGATCATCCACGTGACCATTACATGCACAATCAAGTGATCAGTGCATGATAGCAACGTGATCTGTGCATGATCAGTCACGTGACCAGTGTATGATTAGCCACGTTGATAAATGCATGATAGCCACGTGGACCAGTACATGATTAATCAGGCGATGATCAGTCACATGATCAGCGTATGATCATCCACGTGATCAGTGCATGATCAGCCACCGTGATCAGTGCATGCACAGTCATGTGATCAGTTATGATAAGCTTCGTGATCAGTGATTGATCAGCCACGTGATCAGTGCATGATCAGCCACGTGATCAGTGCATGATCAGCCACGTGATCAGTGCATGATAGCCACCTGATCAGTGCATGATAAGCAAAGTGATTAGAGCATTATCAGCCACCCTGATCAGAGTATGATCAGCCACGTGATCAGTGCATGATCAGCCACGTGATCAGTGCATGATAGCCACCTGATCAGTGCATGATAAGCAAAGTGACTAGAGCATTATCAGCCACCTGATCAGAGTATGATCAGCCACGTGATCAGTGCATGATCAGCCACGTGATCAGTGCATGCAGAGTCACGTGATCAGTGTATGATCAGCCAAATGATCAGTGCATGATCAGGTACGTGATCAGTGCATGCTCAGGCACATGATCAGTGGCATGATCAGTCATGTGATCAGTGTTTGATCAGTCACGTGATCAGTGCATGATAAGCCATGTGATCAGTGTATGATAAGCCACGTGATCAATGTATGATCAGAAACGTGATCAGTGCATGATCAGCCACGTGATCACTGCAGGCAGAGTCACGTGATCAGTGTATGATCAGAAACGTGATCAGTGCATGATCAGCCACGTGATCAGTGTATGATCAGCCAAATGATCAGTGCATGATCAGGTAAGTATCAGTGCATGTTGAGGCACATGATCAGTGCATGATCAGCCAAGTGATCAGTGCATGATCAGCCACGTGATCAGTGTATGATAAGCCACGTGATCAGTGCATGATCCGCAACGTGATTAGTGCATGATCAGCCACGTGATCAATATATGATCAGCAACGTGATCAGTGCACGTTCAGCCACGTGATCAGTGCATGATCAGACACGTGGTCACTGCATGCAGAGTCACGTAATCAGTGTATCATCAGAAACGTGATCAGTGCATGATTAGCCACGTGATCAGTGCATGAGCAGCCCCTTGATCAGTGCATAATCAGCCAAATGATCAGTGCATGCTGTCACGTGATCAGTGTATGATCAGGTTCGTGATCAGTGCATGATCAGCCACGTAATCAGTGCATGATAGCCACCTGACCAGTGCATGATCAGCAACGTGATTAGTTCCTGATCAGCCAGATGATCAGTGCGTGATCAGCCACGTGATCACTGTATGATCAGCCACGTCATCAGAGCATGGGCAGTCACAGGATCAGTGTATGATCGGCCACGTGATCATTGCATGATAGCCAAGTTATGAATGCATGATAGCTACGTGATCAGTGCATGATCAGTCACATGATCAGTGCATGATTAGCCACGTGATCACTGCATGATAGCCATGTGATCATTGCCTACAGTTACATGATCAGTGCATTGGCAGTCAGGTCATCAGTGCATGATACCCACGTGATTAGCGCATGATCAATACCATGATCAGCAATATTCAGACACGTGATCACTGTATGCTCAGTCACGTGGTAATTTCCTGATCAGCCACGTGATCAGTGTATGATAAGCCACGTGATCAGTGCATGATCCGCAACGTGATTAGTGCATGATCAGCCACGTGATCAATATATGATCAGCAACGTGATCAGTGCACGTTCAGCCACGTGATCAGTGCATGATCAGACACGTGGTCACTGCATGCAGAGTCACGTAATCAGTGTATCATCAGAAACGTGATCAGTGCATGATCAGCCACGTGATCAGTGCATGAGCAGCCACGTGATCAGTGCATGATCAGCCACGTGATCAGTGCATGATCAGCCCCTTGATCAGTGCATAATCAGCCAAATGATCAGTGCATGCTGTCACGTGATCAGTGTATGATCAGGTTCGTGATCAGTGCATGATCAGCCACGTAATCAGTGCATGATAGCCACCTGACCAGTGCATGATCAGCAACGTGATTAGTTCCTGATCAGCCAGATGATCAGTGCGTGATCAGCCACGTGATCACTGTATGATCAGCCACGTCATCAGAGCATGGGCAGTCACAGGATCAGTGTATGATCGGCCACGTGATCATTGCATGATAGCCAAGTTATGAATGCATGATAGCTACGTGATCAGTGCATGATCAGTCACATGATCAGTGCATGATTAGCCACGTGATCACTGCATGATAGCCATGTGATCATTGCCTACAGTTACATGATCAGTGCATTGGCAGTCAGGTCATCAGTGCATGATACCCACGTGATTAGCGCATGATCAATAACATAACCAGCAATATTCAGACACGTGATCACTGTATGCTCAGTCACGTGATAATTTCCTGATCAGCCACGCGATCAGTGTATGATCATCCTCGAGATCAATGCATGCGCAGTCACAAGATCAGTGCATGATAGCCACGTGATCAGTGCATCATCAGTCACGTATTCAGTGCAAGATCAGTCACGTGATCAGTGCATGATAGCCAGGTGATCACTGCATGATCATTCACGAGATCAGTGCATGATCAGTCATGTGATAAGTGCATGATCAGGCACGTGATCAGTGCATGATCAGGCACATGATCAGTGCATGATCAGTCACCTGATCAGTGTATGATCAGCCACGTAATCAGTGCATGATAGCCACGTGACGAGTGCATGATCATTCACGAGATCAGTGAATGATAAGCCATGCGATCAGTGCATGATAGCCATGTGATCAGTGCATGATAGCTACGTGATCAGTGCATGATCAGCCACGGATTCAGTGCATGATCAGCCCACGTGATCACTGTATGATCAGCCACGTGATCAGTGCATGTGCAGTCACGTGATCAGTGTATTATCAGCCATGTGTTCAGTGCATGATATACAAGTGATCAATGCATGATAGCTACATGGTCAGTGCATGCTCAGTCACATGAGCAGTGCATGATCAGGCCACGTGATCAGTGCATGATACCCGTGATCATTGCCTACAATTATGTGATCAGTGCATGTGCAGTACGTGATCAGTGCATGCGCAGGCACCTGATCAGTGTATGATCAGACACGTGATCAGTTCATGATCAGCCATGTGATCAGTGCATGATAGCCACCAGATCAGTGCATGTTAAGCAACGTGATTAGTGCATGATCAGCCACGTGATCAGTGTATGATGAGCCACGCGATCAGTGTATGATCAACCACGTGATCAGTGCATGATCAGCAACATGATCAGTGCATGATCAGCCACGTGATCAGTACATGATCACCACGTGATCAGTGTATGATCATCCGCTAGATGAGTGCATGTGCGGTCACAGGATCAGTGCATGATCAGCCATGTGATCAGTGCATTATCAGCCACGTGATCAGTACATCATCCGCAAAGTGATTAGTGCATGATCTGTCACGTGATCAGGGTATGATCAGCCAGGTGATCAGTGCATGATCACCCACGTGATCAGCGCATGATCAGCCACGTGATCAGTGCATGCAGGGTCACGTGATCAGTGTATGATCAGCTTCGTCATCAATGCATGATCAGCCACGTTATCAGTGCAGGATCAGGCACGTGAAGAGTGCATGATCAGTCACGTGATCAGTGAATGATAGCCAGGTTATCAGCGCATGATCAGCCACGTGATCAGTGCACGATCAGCACGTGAACAGTGTGTGCTCAGTCTCGTGATCAGGGCCTACTGAGCTGCGTGATTCGTGCCTGCTCATCTGCTTGAAAATTGCCAGTTGAGCCGTCTGATTCCTGCCTATTCAGCTGCTTGATGTTTGCCAGCTGAGCAGCATGATTCATCACAGCTGAGGTCCATGATTATTGCCTGCTGATTGCGTGATTCGTGCCTACTCAGCTCTTTGGTTATTGCCTCCAGAGGCACATCATCAGTGCATGATAGCCACGTGATCAGTTCTTGATTAGTCACATGATCAGCAGCATTCAGACACGAGATCACTGCATGCTAAGTCATGTGATCAGATCATGATCTGCCGTGTGTTTAGTGCATGATCAGCCACGTGATAAGTGCATGATCATCCACGTGACTATTACATGCACAATCAAGTGATCAGTGCATGATAGCAACGTGATCTGTGCATGATCAGTCACGTGACCAGTGTATGATTAGCCACGTGATAAATGCATGATAGCCACGTGACCAGTACATGATTAATCAGTGCATGATCAGTCACATGATCAGCGTATGATCATCCACGTGATCAGTGCATGATCAGCCACGTGATCAGTGCATGCACAGTCATGTGATCAGTGTATGATAAGCTTCGTGATCAGTGATTGATCAGCCACGTGATCAGTGCATGATCAGCCACGTGATCAGTGCATGATCAGCCACGTGATCAGTGCATGATAGCCACCTGATCAGTGCATGATAAGCAAAGTGATTAGAGCATTATCAGCCACCTGATCAGAGTATGATCAGCCACGTGATCAGTGCATGATCAGCCACGTGATCAGTGCATGATAGCCACCTGATCAGTGCATGATAAGCAAAGTGACTAGAGCATTATCAGCCACCTGATCAGTGTATGATCAGCCACGTGATCAGTGCATGATCAGCCACGTGATCAGTGCATGCAGAGTCACGTGATCAGTGTATGATCAGCCAAATGATCAGTGCATGATCAGGTACGTGATCAGTGCATGCTCAGGCACATGATCAGTGCATGATCAGTCATGTGATCAGTGTTTGATCAGTCACGTGATCAGTGCATGATAAGCCATGTGATCAGTGTATGATAAGCCACGTGATCAATGTATGATCAGAAACGTGATCAGTGCATGATCAGCCACGTGATCACTGCAGGCAGAGTCACGTGATCAGTGTATGATCAGAAACGTGATCAGTGCATGATCAGCCACGTGATCAGTGTATGATCAGCCAAATGATCAGTGCATGATCAGGTAAGTGATCAGTGCATGTTGAGGCACATGATCAGTGCATGATCAGCCAAGTGATCAGTGCATGATCAGCCACGTGATCAGTGTATGATAAGCCACGTGATCAGTGCATGATCCGCAACGTGATTAGTGCATGATCAGCCACGTGATCAATATATGATCAGCAACGTGATCAGTGCACGTTCAGCCACGTGATCAGTGCATGATCAGACACGTGGTCACTGCATGCAGAGTCACGTAATCAGTGTATCATCAGAAACGTGATCAGTGCATGATCAGCCACGTGATCAGTGCATGAGCAGCCACGTGATCAGTGCATGATCAGCCACGTGATCAGTGCATGATCAGCCCCTTGATCAGTGCATAATCAGCCAAATGATCAGTGCATGCTGTCACGTGATCAGTGTATGATCAGGTTCGTGATCAGTGCATGATCAGCCACGTAATCAGTGCATGATAGCCACCTGACCAGTGCATGATCAGCAACGTGATTAGTTCCTGATCAGCCAGATGATCAGTGCGTGATCAGCCACGTGATCACTGTATGATCAGCCACGTCATCAGAGCATGGCAGTCACAGGATCAGTGTATGATCGGCCACGTGATCATTGCATGATAGCCAAGTTATGAATGCATGATAGCTACGTGATCAGTGCATGATCAGTCACATGATCAGTGCATGATTAGCCACGTGATCACTGCATGATAGCCATGTGATCATTGCCTACAGTTACATGATCAGTGCATTGGCAGTCAGGTCATCAGTGCATGATACCCACGTGATTAGCGCATGATCAATAACATAACCAGCAATATTCAAACACGTGATCACTGTATGCTCAGTCACGTGATAATTTCCTGATCAGCCACGTGATCAGTGTATGATCATCCTCGAGATCAATGCATGCGCAGTCACAAGATCAGTGCATGATAGCCACGTGATCCGTGCATCATCAGTCACGTATTCAGTGCATGATCAGTCACGTGATCAGTGCATGATCAGGCACGTGATCACTGCATGATCAGGAACGTGATCAGTGCATGATGAGTCATGTGATAAGTGCATGATCAGGCACGTGATCACTGCATGATCAGTCACGTGATCAGTGCATGATCAGTCACGTGATCACTGCATGATCAGGCACGTGATCACTGCATGATCAGGCACGTGATCAGTGCATGATGAGTCACGTGATCAGTGTATGATCAGCCACGTGATCAGTGCATGATAGCCACGTGACGAGTGCATGATCATTCACGAGATCAGTGTATGATCAGACACGTGATCAGTTCATGATCAGCCATGTGATCAGTGCATGATAGCCACCTGATCAGTGCATGTTAAGCAACGTGATTAGTGCATGATCAGCCATGTGATCAGTGCATGATCACCACGTGATCAGTGTATGATCATCCGCTAGATGAGTGCATGTGCGGTCACAGGATCAGTGCATGATCAGCCATGTGATCAGTGCATTATCAGCCACGTTATCAGTACATGATCCGCAAAGTGATTAGTGCATGATCAGCCACGTGATCAGTGCATGATCAGCCCCTTGAACAGTGAATAATCAGCCAAAGATCAGTGCATGCAGTCACGTGATCAGTGTATGATCAGGTTCGTGATCAGTGCATGATCAGCCATGTAATCAGTGCATGATAGCCACCTGACCAGTGCATGATCAGAAACGTGATTAGTGCCTGATCAGCCACATGATCAGTGCGTGATCAGCCACGTGATCACTGCATGATAGCCATGTGATCATTGCCTACAGTTACATGATCAGTGCATGGGCAGTCAGGTCATCAGTGCATGATACCCACGTGATTAGCGCATGATCAATACCATGATCAGCAATATTCAGACACGTGATCACTGTATGCTCAGTCACGTGGTAATTTCCTGATCAGCCACGTGATCAGTGTATGATCATCCTCGAGATCAGTGCATGCGCAGTCACATGATCAGTGCATGATAGCCACCTGATCAGTGCATCATCAGTCACGTATTCAGTGCATGATCAGTCACGTGATCAGTGCATGATAGCCAGGTGATCACTGCCTGATCAGTCACGAGATCAGTGCATGATCAGTCACGTGATAAGTGCATGATCAGGCACGTGATCAGTGCATGATCAGGCATGTGATCAGTGCATGTTAAGCAACGTGATTAGTGCATGATCAGCCACGGGATCAGTGTATGATGAGCCACGTGATCAGTGCATGATCACCCACGTGATCGGTGCATGATCAGCCACGTGATCAGTGCATGCACCGTCACGTGATCAGTGTATGATCAGCTTCATCATCAATGCATTATCAGCCACGTTATCAGTGCAGGATCAGGCACGTGAAGAGTGCATGATCAGTCACGTGATCAGTGAATGATAGCCAGGTTATCAGCGCATGATCAGCCACGTGATCAGTGCACGATCAGCCATGTGAACAGTTTGTGCTCAGTCTCGTGATCATGGCCTACTGAGCTGCGTGATTCCTGCCTGCTCATCTGCTTGAAAATTGCCAGTTGAGCCGTCTGATTCCTGCCTATTCAGCTGCTTGATGATTACCAGCTGAGCAGCATGATTCATCACAGCTGAGGTCCATGATTATTGCCTGCTGATTGCGTGATTCGTGCCTACTCAGCTCTTTGGTTATTGCCTCCAGAGGCACATCATCAGTGCATGATAGCCACGTGATCAGTTCTTGATTAGTCACATGATCAGCACCATTCAGACACGAGATCACTGCATGCTAAGTCACGTGATCAGATCATGATCTGCCGTGTGTTTAGTGCATGATCAGCCACGTGATAAGTGCATGATCATCCACGTGTCTATTACATGCACAATCAAGTGATCAGTGCATGATAGCCACGTGATCTGTGCATGATCAGTCACGTGACCAGTGTATGATTAGCCACGTGATAACTGCATGATAGCCACGTGACAAGTACATGATTAATCAGTGCATGATCAGTCACATGATCAGCGTATGATCATCCACGTGATCAGTGCATGATCAGCCACGTGATCAGTGCATGCACAGTCATGTGATCAGTGTATGATAAGCTTCGTGATCAGTGATTGATCAGCCACGTGATCAGTGACTGATCACATGATCAGTGCAAGATTGCCAAGTAATCAGTGCATGATTAGTTATGTGATCAGTGTATGATACGCAACGTGATTAGTGCATGATCAGCCACGTGATCAGTGTATGATCAGCCACGTAATCAGTGCTTGATCAGCCACGTGATCAGTGCATGCACAGTCACGTGATCAGTTTATGATCAGCTTCGTGATCAGTGCATGATTAGTTACGTGATCAATGTATGATCAGCCATGTGATCAGTGCATGATCAGCCACGTGATCAGTGCATGATCACCCACGTGATCATTGAAAGATCAGCCACGTGATCAGTGGATGCACCGTCACGTGATGAGTGTATGATCAGCTTCGCCATCAATGCATGATCATCCACCTTATCAGTGCATGATCAGGCACGTGAAGAGTGCATGATCAGTCACGTCATCAGTGAATGTTAGCCAGGTTATCAGCGCATGATCAGCCACGTGAAGAGTGCGTGCTCAGTCACTTGATCAGGGCCTACTGAGCTGCGTGATTCCTGCCTGCTCATCTGCTTGACATTTGCCATCTGAGCTGTTTGATTCCTGCCTATTCAGCTGCTTGATGATTGCCAGCTGAGCAGCATGATTCATCACAGCTGAGGTCCATGATTATTGCCTGCTGATTGCGTGCTTCGTGCCTGTTCAGCTCTTTGGTTATTGCCTCCGGAGGCATATCATCAGTGCATGATATCCGCCTGATCAGTGTATGATAAGCAACGTGATTAGTGCATGATCAGCCGCGTGATCAGTGTATGATCAGCCACGTGATCAGTGCATGATCAGCCACGTGATCAGTGCATGATCAGCCACGTGATCAGTGCATGATCCGCCACCTGATTAGTGTATGATCAGCCACGTGATCAATATATGATCAGCCAGGTGATCAGTGCACGTTAATCCACGTGATCAGTGCATGATCAGCCACGTGATCAGTGCATGATCCGCAACGTGATTAGTGCATGATCAGCCACGTGATCAATATATGATCAGCAACGTGATCAGTGCACGTTCAGCCACGTTATCAGTGCATGATCAGACACGTGGTCACTGCATGCAGAGTCACCTAATCAGTGTATCATCAGAAACGTGATCAGTGCATGATCAGCCACGTGATCAGTGCATGAGCAGCCACGTGTTCAGTGCATGATCAGCCACGTGATCAGTGCATGATCAGCCCCTTGATCAGTGCATGATCAGCCAAATGATCAGTGCATGCTGTCACGTGATCAGTGTATGATCAGGTTCGTGATCAGTGCATGATCAGCCACGTAATCAGTGCATGATAGCCACCTGACCAGTGCATGATCAGCAACGTGATTAGTTCCTGATCAGCCAGATGATCAGTGCGTGATCAGCCACGTGATCACTGTATGATCAGCCACGTCATCAGAGCATGGGCATTCACGGGATCACTGTATGATCGGCCACGTGATCATTGCATGATAGCCAAGTTCTGAATGCATGATAGCTACGTGATCAGTGCATGATCAGTCACATGATCAGTGCATGATTAGCCACGTGATCACTGCATGATAGCCATGTGATCATTGCCTACAGTTACATGATCAGTGCATTGGCAGTCAGGTCATCAGTGCATGATACCCACGTGATTAGCACATGATCAATAACATGACCAGCAATATTCAGACACGTGATCACTGTATGCTCAGTCACGTGATAATTTCCTGATCAGCCACGCGATCAGTGTATGATCATCCTCGATATCAATGCATGCGCAGTCACATGATCAGTGCATGATAGCCACGTGATCCGTGCATCATCAGTCACGTATTCAGTGCATGATCAGTCATGTGATCAGTGCATGATAGCCAGGTGATCACTGCATGATCAGTCACGAGATCAGTGCATGATCAGTCACGTGATAAGTGCATGATCAGGCACGTGATCAGTGCATGATCAGGCACGTGATCAGTGCATGATGAGTCACGTGATCAGTGTATGATCAGCCACGTGATCAGTGCATGATAGCCACCTGATCAGTGCATGTTAAGCAACGTGATTAGTGCATGATCAGCCACGTGATCAGTGTATGATGAGCCACGTGATCAGTGTATGATCAACCACGTGACCAGTGCATGATCAGCAACATGATCTGTGCATGATCAGCCACGTGATCAGTGCATGATCACCACGTGATCAGTGTATGATCATCCGCTAGATGAGTGCATGTGCGGTCACAGGATCAGTGCATGATCAGCCATGTGATCAGTGCATTATCAGCCACGTAATCAGTACATGATCCGCAAAGTGATTAGTGCATGATCAGTCACGTGATTACAGTATGATCCGCAACACATTTAGGGCATGATCGGGCACATGAACAGTGTATGATCAGCCACGTGATCAGTGCATGATCAGCACGTGATCAGTGCATGATCACCCACGTTATCAGTGCATGAACAGTCACGTAATCAGTGTATAATCAGCTTCGTGATAAGTGCATGGTCAGCCACGTGATCAGTGCATGATCAGGCCCGTGATCAGTGCATGATCAGTAACGTGATCAGTGTTATGATCAGCCACGTGATCAGTGCATGATCAGCCCCTTGATCAGTGCATGATCAGCCAATTGATCAGTGCATGCAGTCACGTGATGAGTGTATGATCAGGTTCGTGATCAGTGCATGATCAGCCACGTGATCAGTTCATGATCAGCCCCTTGATCAGTGAATAATCAGCCAAAGGATCAGTGCATGCAGTCCACGTGATCAGTGTATATTCAGGTTCGTGATCAGTGCATGATCAGCCACGTAAATCAGTGCATGATGCCACCTGACCAGTGCAGGATCAGCAACGTGATTAGTACCTGATCAGCCACATGATCAGTGCGGTGATCAGCCACGTGATCACTGCATGATAGCCATGTGATCATTGCCTACAGTTACAATGATCAGTGCATGGGCAGTCAGGTCATCGGTGCATGATACCCACGTGATTAGCGCATGATCAATAACATGATCAGCAATATTCAGACACGTGATCACTGTATGCTCAGTCACGTGTTAATTTCCTGATCAGCCACGTGATCAGTGTATGATCATCCTCGAGATCAGTGCATGCGCAGTCACATGATCAGTGCATGATAGCCACGTGATCAGTGCATCATCAGTCACGTATTCAGTGTATGATCAGTCACGTGATCAGTGCATGATAGCCAGGTGATCACTGCATGATCAGTCACGAGATCAGTGCATGATCAGTCACGTGATAAGTCCATGATCAGGCAAGTGATCAGTGCATGATCCGGCATGTGATCAGTGCATGATCAGTCACGTGATCAGTGTATGATCAGCCACGTGATCAGTGCATGATAGCCACGTGACGAGTGCATGATCATTCAGGAGATCAGTGAATGATAAGCCATGCGATCAGTGCATGATAGCCATGTGATCAGTGCATGATAGCTACGTGATCAGTGCATGATCAGCCACGGATTCAGTGCAGGATCAGCCACGTGATCACTGTATGATCAGCTACGTGATCAGTGCATGAGCAGTCACGTGATCAGTGTATGATCAGCCCATGTGTTCAGTGCATGATATACAAGTGATCAATGCATGATAGCTACGTGATCCAGTGCATGCTCAGTCATATGAGCAGTGCATGATCAACCACGTGATCAGTGCATGATAGCCCCGTATCATTGCCTACAATTACGTGATCAGTGCATGTGCAGTACGTGATCAGTGCATGCGCAGGCTCCTGATCAGTGTATTATCAGACACGTGATCAGTTCATGATCAGCCATGTGATCAGTGCATGATAGCCACCTGATCAGTGCATGTTAAGCAACGTGATTAGTGCATGATCAGCCACGTGATCAGTGTATGATGAGCCACGTGATCAGTGTATGATCAACCACGTGATCAGTGCATGATCAGCAACATGATCAGTGCATGATCAGCCACGCGATCAGTGCAAGATCACCACGTGATCAGTGTATGATCATCCGCTAGATGAGTGCATGTGCAGTCACAGGATCAGTGCATGATCAGCCATGTGATCAGTGCATTATCAGCCACGTGATCAGTACATGATCCGCAAAGTGATTAGTGCATGATCAGTCACGATATCAGGGATTGATCAGCCAGGTGATCACTGCATGATCACCACGTGATCAGTGCATGATCAGCCACGTGATCAGTGCATGCCCAGTCACGTGATCAGTGTATGATCAGCTTCGTCATCAATGCATTATCAGCCACGTTATCAGTGCAGAATCAGGCACGTGAAGAGTGCATGATCAGTCACGCGATCAGTGAATGATAGCCAGGTTATCAGCGCATGATCAGCCACGTGATCAGTGCATGATCAGCCACGTGATCAGTGCATGCACCGTCACGTGATGAGTGTATGATCAGCTTCACCATCAATGCATGATCAGCGACCTTATCAGTGCATGATCAGGCACGTGAAGAGTGCATGATCAGTCACGTCATCAGTGAATGTTAGCCAGGTTATCAGCGCATGATCAGCCACGTGAAGAGTGCGTGCTCAGTCACTTGATCAGGGCCTACTGAGCTGCGTAATTCCTGCCTGCTCATCTGCTTGACATTTGCCATCTGAGCTGTTTGATTCCTGCCTATTCAGCTGCTTGATGATTGCCAGCTGAGCAGCATGATTCATCACAGCTGAGGTCCATGATTATTGCTGCTGATTGCGTGATTCGTGCCTGTTCAGCTCTTTGGTTATTGCCTCCTGAGGCATATCATCAGTGCATGATAGCCGCCTGATGAGTGTGTGATAAGCAACGTGATTAGTGCATGATCAGCCGCGTGATCAGTGTATGATCAGCCACGTGATCAGTGCATGATCAGCCACGTGATCAGTGCATGATAGCCACCTGATCAGTGCATGATAAGCAAAGTGATTAGAGCATTATCAGCCACCTCATCAGAGTATGATCAGCCACGTGATCAGTGCATGATCAGCCACGTGATCAGTGCATGATAGCCACCTGATCAGTGCATGATAAGCAAAGTGACTAGAGCATTATCAGTCACCTGATCAGAGTATGATCAGCCACGTGATCAGTGCATGATCAGCCACGTGATCAGTGCATGCAGAGTCACGTGATCAGTGTATGATCAGCCAAATGATCAGTGCATGATCAGGTACGTGATCAGTGCATGCTCAGGCACATGATCAGTGCATGATCAGTCATGTGATCAGTGTTTGATCAGTCACGTGATCAGTGCATGATCAGCCATGTGATCAGTGTATGATAAGCCACGTGATCAATGTATGATCAGAAACGTGATCAGTGCATGATCAGCCACGTGATCACTGCAGGCAGAGTCACGTGATCAGTGTATGATCAGAAACGTGATCAGTGCATGATCAGCCACGTGATCAGTGTATGATCAGCCAAATGATCAGTGCATGATCAGGTACGTGATCAGTGCATGTTCAGGCACATAATCAGTGCATGATCAGCCAAGTGATCAGTGCATGATCAGGCACATGATCAGTGCATGATCCGCAACCTGATTAGTGTATGATCAGCCACGTGATAAATATATGATCAGCCAGGTGATCAGTGCACGTTCATCCACGTGATCAGTGCATGATCAGCCACGTGATCAGTGCATGATCAGCCACGTGATCACTGCATGCAGAGTCACGTGATCAGTGTATGATCAGAAACGTGATCAGTGCATGATCAGCCACGTGATCAGTGTATGATCAGCCAAATGATCAGTGCATGATCAGGTAAGTGATCAGTGCATGTTGAGGCACATTTTCAGTGCATGATCAGCCAAGTGATCAGTGCATGATCAGCCACGTGATCAGTGTATGATAAGCCACGTGATCAGTGCATGATCCGCAACGTGATTAGTGCATGATCAGCCACGTGATCAATATATGATCAGCAACGTGATCAGTGCACGTTCAGCCACGTGATCAGTGCATGATCAGACACGTGGTCACTGCATGCAGAGTCACGTAATCAGTGTATCATCAGAAACGTGATCAGTGCATGATCAGCCACGTGATCAGTGCATGAGCAGCCACGTGATCAGTGCATGATCAGCCACGTGATCAGTGCATGATCAGCCCTTGATCAGTGCATAATCAGCCAAATGATCAGTGCATGCTGTCACGTGATCAGTGTATGATCAGGTTCGTGATCAGTGCATGATCAGCCACGTAATCAGTGCATGATAGCCACCTGACCAGTGCATGATCAGCAACGTGATTAGTTCCTGATCAGCCAGATGATCAGTGCGTGATCAGCCACGTGATCACTGTATGATCAGCCACGTCATCAGAGCATGGGCAGTCACAGGATCAGTGTATGATCGGCCACGTGATCATTGCATGATAGCCAAGTTATGAATGCATGATAGCTACGTGATCAGTGCATGATCAGTCACATGATCAGTGCATGATTAGCCACGTGATCACTGCATGATAGCCATGTGATCATTGCCTACAGTTACATGATCAGTGCATTGGCAGTCAGGTCATCAGTGCATGATACCCACGTGATTAGCGCATGATCAATAACATAACCAGCAATATTCAGGCACGTGATCACTGTATGCTCAGTCACGTGATAATTTCCTGATCAGCCATGCATCAGTGTACGATCATCCTCGAGATCAATGCATGCGCAGTCACATGATCAGTGTATGATAGCCACGTGATCCGTGCATCATCAGTCACGTATTCAGTGCATGATCAGTCACGTGATCAGTGCATGATCAGGCACGTGATCACTGCATGATCAGGCACGTGATCAGTGCATGATGAGTCACGTGATAAGTGCATGATCAGGCACGTGATCACTGCATGATCAGTCACGTGATCAGTGCATGATCAATCACGTGATCAGTGTATGATCAGCCACGTGATCAGTGCATGATAGCCAAGTGACGAGTGCATGATCATTCACGAGATCAGTGTATGATCAGACACGTGATCAGTTCATGATCAGCCATGTGATCAGTGCATGATAGCCACCTGATCAGTGCATGTTAAACAATGATTAGTGCATGATCAGCCACGTGATCAGTGCATGATCACCACGTGATCAGTGTATGATCATCTGCTAGATGAGTGCATGTGCGGTCACAGGATCAGTGCATGATCAGCCATGTGATCAGTGCATTATCAGCCACGTTATCAGTACATGATCCGCAAAGTGATTAGTGCATGATCAGCCACGTGATCAGTGCATGATCAGCCCTTGATCAGTGAATAATCAGCCAAAGGATCAGTGCATGCAGTCACGTGATCAGTGTATGATCAGGCTCGTGATCAGTGCATGATCAGCCACGTAATCAGTGCATGATAGCCACCTGACCAGTGCAGGATCAGCAACGTGATTAGTGCCTGATCAGCCACATGATCAGTGCGTGATCAGCCACGTGATCACTGCATGATAGCCATGTGATCATTGCCTACAGTTACATGATCAGTGCATGGGCAGTCAGGTCATCAGTGCATGATACCACGTGATTAGCGCATGATCAATACCATGATCAGCAATATTCAGACACGTGATCACTGTATGCTCAGTCACGTGGTAATTTCCTGATCAGCCCGTGATCAGTGTATGATCATCCTCGAGATAAGTGCATGCGCAGTCACATGATCAGTGCATGATAGCCACGTGATCAGTGCATCATCAGTCACGTATTCAGTGGGCATGATCAGTCCACGTGATCAGTGCATGATAGCTAGGTGATCACTGCATGATCAGTCACGAGATCAGTGATGATCAGTCACGTGATAAGTGCATGATCAGGCACGTGATCAGTGCTGATCAGGCATGTGATCAGTGCATGTTAAGCAACGTG
>NW_020190403.1:0-31536 GCF_002263795.3 Bos taurus
ATTTATTTGTAAGAGCATAAAGAAAACCATTAAAGTATTATTAAAAATAATTCAGAAAACCTATATAGGTCACCATCAAACAATACACAGTATATTTGCAATTAAAAAATCATTTACAAAACAGTTTTTATTTCCTAATATATGCTTTAATTTTATGTTATGATTTTGATTCAAAACATATTAATTGTGAACCTTGGAGATATTTATACTTATGAGAAGTTCTTCTGAAAGAAAATGAAAACCTGTTTAAATGTGTTTAGTATTATAAAGATTTTGATATATTTTAGCAGTTTTTCAGGTCATTCATTCTTACATGCATAATAATGTCAAAAAGGTACTCACCATGTACAATGAGAACGTACTCTGCACTGCTTTGGCCAATAGTATTTGTAGCTTCACATCGGTATGTACCATTATCCGTTTTGTTGAGGAAAAGAATGTTTAGCTCCCTACCACTCACAACCATTCGGTCAGGATCTGGTAATTCTCCACCATCCTTTGTCCACAAAACAGGTTCTGGCCTATTGGATTTAAACATACATATAGACAAAAAAAAAAAGAAAAAAATATATATACGAAATGTTACATGTGACTCAAATAAATCAAACAGTTTCTATTTAACACCCATTTTGTGGATAGCAATGTGCTTGCTAATTTCTGTGCTATGCTGTACTTAGTCATTCAGTCGTGTTGACTCTTTGTGACCCATGGACTGTGGCACACCAGGCTCCTCTGTGCATGGGATTTTCCAGGCAAGAACACTGGAGTGGGTTGCCATGCTCTTCTCCAGGGGATCTTCCCAACCCAGGGATAGAACCCAGGTGTCCCACATTGCAGGCAGATTCTTTACCATCTGAGCCACCAGGGAAGCCCTGCTAACTTCTATAAGACACCAAAAGAACCATAATACACTCACTCAGAAGATTTGGAGATATAACAATTATAATTTAATTCTTTTCTCCTTAACAAAAGAGAGATATATTAAGGAACTAATTAGTGGAATCATTAGAGTAGTCACCAATAGACTACAGGTCCTGGGACCAGATTCTGTGGCTAAATCGTTCGTACCTACTGGCTTCTGGAAGACTGCCTTTGGGCTATTGGAGCAGACTTCCACAGAAGTACCTGGAATTATACCTTTGCATTTGGGGCCACCATAATGGCACAACTTTGCCTGAAACCACCTGAAACTTCTCCCTCTTACCTTTCTTATTTTCTCATGTCCCTAGAGGCTTTTATTCCTGAAAGTACTCTTTTTATTTGCCTTAGTTTTATTGAGATATAATTGACACATAACATTAAACTAGTTTAAGGTACACAGAATAATGATTTGATATATATATATAAATGTTGAAATGTGATTGCCACAATAAATTTACTTAATACCCATCACCTCACATAGTTATAATTTTTTTATTTTGATGAGAACTTTTAAGATCTACTCTCTTAATACCTTTTATGATCAAATATTATTAATTACAGTCAGCATACTATACATTATTACTCAGAACTTATCTTATAATTGAAATTTTGTACCTTTAAACCATCTTCACCCATTTCCCCGACCCCTACCCCTGCCTCCAGCCACTTTTATTCAACATTGTACTGGGATTCCTAGCCATAGCACTTAAGCAGGAAAATAAATAAAAGACAACCAAGTCGGAAATGAAGAAGTAAAACTGTCTTCATTTGCAGATGACATGAGAACACATATTAGAGAAGGAAATATAACCCACTTCAGTATTCTTGCCTGGAGAATCCCATGCACAGAGGAGTCTGGTGGGCCACATGGGGTCACAAAGACTTAGACATGACTTAGCAACTAAACATAGGAAACTCTAAAAATTCCACTGAAAGAACTGCTAAAACTAATAAATGAATTTAAAGTTACAAGATACAATATGAATATACAAAAATCAATTACATTTATAAATGCTATCAATGAAACATTGGAAACAGAAATTAAGAAAACAACCTATTTTACAATTGCATCAAAAAGATTAAATACTTACAAAGGAAACCTGACCAAGGAAGTGAAAAGATCCTATACACTGAAAACTATAAGATATAATGAAAGAAACTGAAGAGGACAAATAAATAGAAAAATAATCTGTGCTCATAGATTGAAAGAATTTAGTATTAAAAGTCCATTGTACCCTAAGCAATCTGCAAATTTAATGTAATCTTTATCAAATTCTAATGGCAACTTTTCATATAAAAATGACAAACAAATCCTAAATATGTATGGAACAACAAAAAGCCCCAAATAGGCAAGTAATCCAGAGAAGGCAGTGGCATCCCACTCCAGTACTTCTTGCCTGGGAAAATCCCATGGATGGAGGAGGCCTGGAAGGCTGCAGTCCATGGGGTCGCTGAGGGTCGGACACGGACCAAGGCAGCTTCACTTTCACTTTTTCACTTTCATGCATTGGAGAAGGAAATGGCAACCCACTCCAGTGTTCTTGCCTGGAGGAATCCAGGGACGGGGGAGCCTGGTGGGCTGCCGTCTATGGGGTCACACAGAGTCGGACACGACTGAAGCGACTTAGCCATAGCAGCAGGCAAGTAATCTTGAGAAAGGGGAAAAAGCTGGAGGTTTCACAGTCCTGATTTCAAAATGATATTTCAAAGATGTAGTAATTAAAACAGTATGATATGGTAAAAATACATGACCCATAGATCAATGGAATAGAAAACTCCAAAAATAAAGTCACGCATAATAGTCATTTAATTTTTAACAAAAGAAGCAGGAATATTCTGTGCAAAAAGGCAGTCTCTTCAGTAAATGCAGCTGGAAAAACTGAATAGCCACATACAAAAGAATAAAACTGGGCCTCTGTTTTACATTATAAAAGTCAACTCAAAATGTGTTAAACACTTGAATGTAAAACTGGAAACCTAAAACAGGAAAGAAGATCCTTGACATTGATCTTGGTGATGATTTTTTTTTGGATTTAACACCAAAAGCAAGGGCAACAAAATAAAAAAATAAATAAATAAACCACATGGAACACTCTAAATTAAAAAGCTTCAGCAATAGCAAAATAAACCACTTAAAAAATGAAAAGCAAACCTATGGAAAGAGGGAAGTTATTTGCAACTATTATGTGTAGGTAAATAAGATAAAGAGTAAATATCCAAAATAAAGAAATAACTTACACAAGTCAATAACAAAAAATGACCTGATTAAAAATAGAGAACTGGGAGATATTTTTCCAAAGCAAAACATACAAATGGACAACAGGTACATGAAGAAATGTTCATCATCATTAATAAACAGGGAAATGCAAATCAAAAGCCTGAATGAGATAACACTTACATGGCTATCTTCATAAAGACAAGAATAATAATTGTTTGAGGAGGATATGGGAAAGGAAACCCTCCTACATCATTAGTGGGAATATAAATTGGTGCAGCCACTATAAAAAATAGTAAGGTCATTCCTCAGGGGCTTCCCTGGTGGTTCAGTGGTAAAGAATCTGCCTGCAATGCAGGAGATGTGGGTTCAGTCCCTGGTCAGAAAGATCTCCTGAGAAGAAGTGGCAAACCACTTCAGTATTCTTGCCTGGGAAATCCCAGGTGCAGAGGAGCCTGGTGGGCTATAGTTCATGGGATTGCAAAAGAAGATGGACAATACTAAGTGACTAAGCAACAACACAGGAGATTCATCAAAAAACTAAAGATAGAACTACCAGATGATCCAGTGATTCTACTTGTTGGTATATATCCAAAGGAAAAGAAATCACTATTTTAAAGAGATATCTGCACTCATATTCATTTTAGCACTGTTCACAATAACCAAGTCATAAACCCAACCTAACTATCCACTGACAAATGAATGAATAAAGAAAGCACAGGGGACAGGGAGGGCCCTAAGTGCAAAATAAAAGATACGTGAGTAGTTACAAAAATAAAGAAAATAAATTACAAATGTAATGGAATATTATTCAGTCATTCATAAAGAAAGAAATTCTGACCCTTGTAACAATATGGATGAACTTGAGGGCATTATGCTAAGTGAAAAAGTCAGACAGAGAAGACAGCTACTATGTGACTTCATTTATGTGTGGAATCTAAAAAACCTGAGCTCACAGAAATGGACAGTTAGCCTTTAATCAAATACTTGCAAAGAATTCTCAAAATCTGCTTTTAGGGAAGAAAAGATAAATGAATCACGAATTTGTCTTCAAAGATTTCATTCTTACATAATTACTAACAGAAATAATTATTAGTATCCATCACTGTGTTTGATAATGGTAGTGATCCTAGTTACTTTACCTAGTTTCTATAATCCTCCTAAGAACAAGGTTTTTTAAAAATGTAATGCAGATACTAATATAGAACATCAGAGATGCATTCAAAGCCTGGTCTGACTGCACAGTCAATGCTTTGTCCACTACCCCGTGTATTCTAACATGATGAATATTTTCCTAGTTCTTCCATGTCAAAATTTTCAACTTTAAACATAATTTTATCCTACCATTGGAAATTATTTTTGAAAAAGCTTTAATTATTTGTTTATTTTGGTGAAAAACTGAACTTCAGTTTTGTTGTTGTGAATATATTTATTAATAGAACTCAACATTCAGAAAACGAAGATCATGGCATCTGGTCCCATCACTTCATGGCAAATAGATGGGGAAACAGTGGAAACAGTGTCAGACTTTATTTTGGGGGGCTCCAAAATCACTGCAGATGGTGACTGCAGCCATGAAATTAAAAGATGCTTACTCCTTGGAAGAAAAGTTATGACCAACCTACATAGCATATTGAAAAGCAGAGACATTACTTTGCCAACAAAGGTCCGTCTAGTCAAGGCTATGGTTTTTCCAGTGGTCATGTATGGATGTGAGAGTTGGACTGTGAAGAAGGCTGAGCGCCGAAGAATTGATGCTTTTGAACTGTGGTGTTGGAGAAGACTCTTGAGAGTCCCTTGGACTGCAAGGAGACCCAACCAGTGCGTTCTAAAGGAGATCAGCCCTGGGATTTCTTTGGAAGGAATGATGCTAAAGCTGAAACTCCAATACTTTGGCCATCTGATGCGAAGAGTTGACTCATTGGGAAAGACTCTGATGCTGGGAGAGATTGGGGGCAGGAGGAGAAGGGGACGACAGAGGATGAGATGGCTGGATGGCATCACCGACTTGATGGACATGAGTTTGAGTGAACTCCAGAAGTTGATGATGGACAGGGAGGTCTGGCGTCCTGCGATTCATGGGGTTGCAAAGAGTTGGACACGACTGAGCGACTGAACTGAACTGAACTGAGGTCTTGATAGTGGTGCCTATGACCCTGGCAGCTTTTCTAAGATGAAGAATATTTTTTTATTTTGTAAACTTTCACAAAAAAGACAAAAGTTGCGAAACAATAATAAATATTGTAAATTGTATTAAAATAAGCAAATCAGCAATGTGATGAAAAATCACTTAGTCTTTTAATAAAAACTTGTTCTCCAAAAACATTAGAATAATACACTAATTTATGTCATCATCCAGTTATATAGACAACTTATTATGATAGCATCTTTAATTAAAGTCAAACCTGAATACTTCTCAACTTTCTTCATATATCCCACATTTTATTGTTGCTATTTTAATTTGCTAATTCTTATTTTAAAACTGATGGACGGGAAAATCTTGAACCATTCTCATCCGTAACATTCTTTGAAGAAAAAAGCTGGCACAATAAAATTGTGACTTACTGCATATAACAAATAATTAGAAACTGTGTCCTTTCTACAAAGCCACATAAGACCAACATTAAAATAATGGCTACATTAAGGATAATTTGAATTTTAGAAAATTAATCTTTAAAATACTGCTCAACAGAAGTATTTTATATTAAGAGGCAATGCTTTCTTAATGTATAAGTTGGAATTTTTAACCACACTGATAATTGTACACACATACCTATGCATTTCCATAAATAAATTATACTCCCCAAATCCAAACTGTCATAATTTTTTCTCTGTTAGTGTTTGTAAGCTTGAAATCACATCTTAAATATATTGGCCTGTAAATATGTAATTAAATTTATATATATATTTTAAATTTGTCTTTAAAATAAAGATCTAGAAAAATTATTCATTGTTACTATTTAAAAGTTTTCTTCTAAAAAAGATAATTCTCCCATTTAGGAAATAATGAACAACACCTGGACAAAGAGTTCCAGGAGATTCTAGCAGTATAAGTCACTGCTGACACCGAACATTGCAGGATTCTCTATCATACACTGTATCATAAATCTTCAAGGTGGCAAAAAAAAAAAGTTAACACCATAAAATGAAATTTTAACAAAATGGAGGTTAGAGTTTATGCATCAATTAAAAATAGCCTACACATATTCGAATTAGTACTTAAAATGCTCAAGCTACTTAATATCACTATAAAAATATTAAGTGGTTTAGCAAGTCTTGATACAATTTGTGTTTCATCTTAATAAAAAGAACCCCTAGGCTTTCTCTAATTGGAACCTAGAAATGATTGAGTTTCTTGCTGCAAAGGAATAAAAATCTTCCCTGCTGTTCAGGAGACCAAAGGAGATCATTTAAAAAGTGGTTCCAGTCTACAGTTACTCTGGGATAAAGCTGAGAAAGAGTAGGAGGCAGACACCAGGAGTCACAGGACGGTGACACAGTATCAGGCATCAGATAACACTGTGTAACTCCACACGTATAACTCCACAGTAAGAATATTAACATCCTCAATCCGGAGCGTTGCCCCTTTCAAAGCAATTAACTTTCAATTAAAAGTTGAAAATTTTCATATGAGATAAAGTTAGATCTGTGTTCTGTCTACCAAATCTATAGGTCTCAAAAGATGTTTGTTTTTCTTCTACCCCTAAATATAGCTGTGTAGCAGTTTCTTCCTAGGGCAAGAAGAAAAATAGCAAGAAAATTAGTTTTAAAAAAAAGGAACCAAATATGATTGTATATTTACTATATTGTACTCTAAAGTCTTATTAACTTGCTTTTACCTCAATAGATTTTTAAAAATCTTTTATTAATTCACTATTTTGTTTTGTAGATATCTAAGATTGTCGGGAGAAATATCAATAACCTGAGATATGCAGATGACACCACCCTTATGGCAGAAAGTGAAGAGGAACTAAAAAGCCTCTTGATGAAAGTGAAAGAGGAGAGTGAAAAAGTTGGCTTAAAGCTCAACATTCAGAAAACGAAGATCATGGCATCTGGTCCCATCACTTCATGGCAAATAGATGGGGAAACAGTGGAAACATTATCAGACTTTATTTTTCTGGGCTCCAAAATCACTGCAGATGGTGACTGCAGCCATGAAATTAAAAGATGCTTACTCCTTGGAAGGAAAGTTATGACCAACCTAGATAGCATATTGAAAAGCAGAGAGATTACTTTGCCAACAAAGGTCTGTTTAGTCAAGGCCATGGTTTTCCCAGTTGTTATGTATGGATGTGAGAGTTGGACTGTGAAGAAAGCTGAGCACTGAAGAATTGATGCTTTTGAACTGTGGTGTTGGAGAAGACTCTTGAGGGTCCCTTGAACTGTGAGGAGATCTAACCAGTCCCTCCTAAAGATCAGTCCTGGGTGTTTATTGGAAAGACAGGCTGAGGCTGAAACTCCAATACTTTGGCCACCTCATAAGAAGAGTTGACTCATTGGAAAAGATTCTGATGCTGGGAGGGATTGGGGGCAGGAGGAGAAGGGGACGACAAAGGATGAGATCACTGGATGGCATCACCGACTCTATGCACATGAGTTTGGCTGAACTCTAGGAGTTGGTGATGGACAGGGAGGTCTGGTGTGCTGCAATTCATGGGGTCGCAAAGAGTCGGGCACGACTGAGTAACTGAAAAGAAATGAACTGAATAGGAGAATCTCATATCTTTAACAATTCCTTATTTATAGATTAGTGTTGGAAGGAATTGCCACAACTTTCTCAGACTACTGCTTTATTTAATATTTGACCTTGATATAAACATGATTACTAATATCCACCCAAACTCTTGAGGTAGTCATTCAGATATTTATTCTGTAAAGTTATGCCACAGTAACAATCCCTCTAACTCTCCCAACAGTACATGGACTCATTCACTCCATAGGTATTGATGAGAATACCTATTGCTGAGTCTATTGATGAGTTTTGCCTTCAAAGCTCCCATTTTTCCTTTTAATGCTCAAAAAGAATAAAGAATAAGCAGTTCAGTTATAGAACTATCCATCCCACAATACAGATCTTCTAAGGAAAGAATTTTAATATCCTTACAAATTTGGATGGAGGGTGGAGTCTTCCTTGGTAACTCAGTGGTAAAGAGTCCACGGGCCAGTGCAAGAGACATGGGTTCAATTTCTGATCCAGGAAGATTCCATATGCCATGGAGCAGAGCAGCTAAGCACCCTGCACCATGACTATTATGCTCGTTCTCTAGAGCCCAGGAGCCACAACTACTGAGCCCATGTGCCACGGCTTCTGAAGTCTGTGCACCCTAAACCCCATGTTCTGCAACAGGAGGAGCCCCACACATTGCAACTAAAAGGTGATTCTCTGCAATCACCACAACTAGAGAAAGCCCACACAGCAATGAAGACCCAGTAAAATAAAAAAAACAAACAAAAATTTAAAAAGTGGACAGTAGTAATATATCTTCCTATTTTGGAATTGATATATGCTCTGATATCTTCTTTTTCCCAAATGGCTATATCCCCCTTGAATTCTACAGTGACTTTTCCTCCAAAAGCACAATGCATGTTGGGTTCTAAATTTAAAATTAATCTTATAAAAATTAACTTACTTTTTCTAGATGAAAGCAAAAACAAACAAACAAAAGTCACTATAATAGCATTCAAGTAAATTTCTTGTTCTGGTTCAAAGAAAAGGAAAGAAATTACATACTAATATTACATATATCTTGCACTTCCTTTAATATAAGACAAAACATGAATGCATAGTTAATAACTTGGGACCTTATGCACTTTTATGGCACATGAAGATGACTGATGCTTTTATTTCAGTTTAGAAATTCCACAGGTGGCAGTAAATGTGATTGAAGCGTCAATAATATGGGTTTTATTTAAAGCCTAATTACCCTCTAATTCTTATCATATTTTTACCCTAATGCAAAAGAAGGTAGTGAGAGTTATATAAACATCTTGATTCTTTTTTTCTGCTTTAAATAAACTTTTTAATCAAGAAATTATACCACAGAGTCTGTTTTTAAAACCACAGTATTCATGCTATCAAATTTTTAAAGAACTGGAAGGAGACAAATTAAATGCAAATTAATCAACAAGTGGGTTCGGAATTGGGTTCAAGTTTAGAATTTTCATTTTATTGGATTCCTATAGGGAGTATTCTGAGAAAAATCTAGCCCAGATAATCTCTGTTGGGTACATGGTGATTACATTCATAAACCTCAGTCAAACTATGTCAACCAAGTGAAGAGAAAGACAAAAAGAAAATATTAAAACAGTTAGAAGCTGGGGTTGCTTCGTCCTTTTTTAAAATTTAAAATATAAACACAAAGGAAGTTCAAGGAGTAGCCTTTCTTGAAGCTGTGAAACTGCTTCAAACTATAATTTTATAGTGAGTCTCAGTTGGAGGCAAAGGACATGGTATATAAACTAAGAAATCGAAAAGGGTTACTTATGGAGTTATTCATTATGCTGATCATTTCAAATTTAAAGATACATAAAGAGTTATTTTGTTACTGAGGATCAAACAAGGTGTTTCTGAACATAGTTTGTAAGTAACTTTTTGTATTTATTCAAAGGCATATTCTTAATTATTGTAAAAATATAGATCTAGGCCTTTGGAGAATACATCAAGCTGTGATTTTTCCTCAGATTTCATTGTTGTGCAACTTAATCATAATGAAATTTGTTTTCTTTTTTTTTTTTTCATATATTGATTTTATACTTTTCAAGGGAGCAGTTCTTAAAACATCAAATAACTTTTACTATTAGCCATCTTAACTTTGAATGTTTTACTTGTCACAATTGAGGTTCATTTTAAAAACATAATCGATGAAAAACTTATGTGTCTGTCTTCCTAGATATGGTTTTGCTTAAGGCAAAACAAAACTTCAGACATGCTTATAGTAATCTTCAATGAGTCTCGAAGGGTTTAATTACCAGAAAATGTCGTACTCTTACACTTATATCTTAACACACATAAGAAATCAATGAATATTTTTATTATTGTTAATTAAAATATGCCTACATATTCTTGACTAGTTACTTCATAAATTTGCACAATTATTATCTAATAAGGATCCATAAACAAATCAGTGCAAGTTTTAAACCAGGAATTATGAGGGATATACAGAAAATAAAATAATATCTGTTCTCTATGATTTATATTTTAGTAGTTTATATAAGATATGTATAATCAAGCATAATATTTGGCAGGGCATAGTAAGTGGCATAAATGAGTTATAAAACATAATAAAGATTCATCATATCTGTATTAACAGCACTGTACTGCAACAGGCTTTATGAAAGATATAGCTCTTGATTCATGTCTTAAATTACAGTAGGATTTTTAAGTGTTTAAAATGGAAGATGCCAACTCAAGAGCAGTCAGAATCCTAGTTAGGATACTTGCCTTCCAGGGGCCATATTGTTGAAGAGATTAATTTAAATATCCGACAAACAACTAATCTCAAAAATATACAAGCAACTCCTACAGCTCAACTCCAGAAAAATAAATGACCCAATCAAAAAATGGGCCAAAGAACTAAATAGACATTTCTCCAAAAAAGACATACAGATGGCTAACAAACACATGAAAAGATGCTCAACATCACTCATTATCAGAGAAATGCAAATCAAAACCACTATGAGGTACCATTTCACACCAGTCAGAATGGCTGCGATCCAAAAGTCTACAAATAATAAATGCTGGAGAGGGTGTGGAGAAAAGGGAACCCTCTTACACTGTTGGTGGGAATGCAAACTAGTACAGCCACTATGGAGAACAGTGTGGAGATTCCTTAAAAAACTGGAAATAGAACTGCCTTATGATCCAGCAACCCCACTGCTGGGCATACACACTGAGGAAACCAGAAGGGAAAGAGACACGTGTACCCCAATGTTCATCGCAGCACTGTTTATAATAACCAGGACATGGAAGCAACCTAGATGTCCATCAGCAGATGAATGGATAAGAAAGCTGTGGTACATATACACAATGGAGTATTACTCAGCCATTAAAAAGAATACATTTGAATCAGTTCTAATGAGGTGGATGAAACTGGAGCCTATTATACAGAGTGAAGTAAGCCAGAAGGAAAAACATAAATACAGTATTCTAACGCATATATATGGAATTTAGAAAGATGGTAACAATAACCCTGTGTACGAGACAGCAAAAGAGACACTGATGTATAGAACAGTCTTATGGACTCTGTGGGAGAGGGAGAGGGTGGGAAGATTTGGGAGAATGACATTGTAACATGTAAAATATCATGTAAGAAACGAGTTGCCAGTCCAGGTTCGATGCACAATACTGGATGCTTGGGGCTAGTGCACTGGGACGACCCAGAGGGATGGTATGGGGAGGGAGGAGGGAGGAGGGTTCAGGATGGGGAACACATGTATACCTGTGGTGGATTCGTTTTGATGTTTGGCAGAACTGATACGATTATGTGGAGTTTAAAAATAAAATAAAATTTAAAAAAAAAATAAATAAATAAATATGGTGAATTCCAGGAAAGAGTATAGAGTTAATAGGTGATATTGTTATTGGCTAAGATAACAAATTAAGAAAGGGCAAAATTAAAAGTGCTTGATGTAATGACTAAGTTGGAAGTAATAAAATCAAAAGCCAAGATGTAAGTTGATATTAAGGAATAGGATCAAATATGCTAAGAAGCTTAGTCCAAGACAAAGTTAATAGGATATAAAGCTAAACATGAAAAAGTATTATTTTAGTATTAGACCAGAAGACTGATGGTGCCACTAATATGAGAGACAAAATGAAATGTGGTAGAGAAAATTCTGATCATAAAGAGGAGGGCGAAAAAAAGCAAAGAAACAGAAAAGTTTGGAATAGAAATGTGCAGGTTAAAAACACAATACATTTAGAATGGTACATTAGTTAGCCTGACACTCAACCCTGTCTTTGAGTATCATGTGGAAGAATCCAGATATTCATAAAAAATAAAAATACTTTGTTAAGGCTTTTAAGAAGTAAATATTTCTGATAGGAGATATCTATGTTATCAAATAATATATCTGATTAAAATTATTAATTTCTTTAAATATACCAGTGTGAAATATCAGAAAAAGAAAAATTCAATGAAGAGACAGTATACAGAGTTCTGAAGATAGAAAACAAAGTTTTACATAATTTTGGAATAATAATAAAGGAAAACACACAATAATAGGATAAAATAGGAGAGCCTTTGGGAAAATAAACATAACTTTTTGGAACCAGAAAATATATGGTGTAAATGAAAAGACATTTGAGGAATCAGTGAACTAAAATGGACTGGAAAGAGTAAATTTAATTCAGATGACCATTATACCTACTATTGTGGGTAAGAATCCCTTAGAAGAAATGGAGTAGCCCTCAAAGTCAAGAGAAGAGTCCAAATGCAGTATTTGGGTGCAATCTCATAAATGACAGAATGAGCTCTGTTCATTTCCAAGGCAAACCATGCAATATAAGAGAAATCCAAATCTATGCCCCAACCACTAATGCTGAAGAAGCTGAAGTTTAACAGTTTTATGAAGACTTACAAGACCTTCTAGAACAAACACCCCCAAAATATCTCCTTTACATCATAGGGGACTGGAAAGCAAAAGTAGGAAGTCAAGAGATGCCTGGAGTAACAGGCAAGTTTGGCCTAGGAGTACAAAATGAAGCAGTGCAAAGGCTAACATAATTTTGCCAAGAGAACACACTGGTCATAGCAAACACCCTCTTCTAACAGCACAAGAGATGACTTTACACATGGACATCACCAGATGGTCAATACTGAATTCTGATTGATTATATTCTTTGCAGCTGAAGATGGAGAAGCTCTATACAGTCAGAAAAAATAAGACCAGGAGCTGACTGTGGCTCAGATCATGAATGCTTTATTGCAAAGTCAGACTTAAGTTGAAGAAAGTAGGGAAAACCACTAGACCAATCAGGTATGACCTAAATCAAATCTCTTACAGTTATACAGTGGAAGTGAGAAATAGATTCAAGGGATTAGATTTGATAGACAGAGTGCCTGAAGAACTATAGAAAGAGGTTCCAGACATTATACAGGAGGTGATGATCAAGAGCATCCCCAAGAAAAAGAAATGCAAAAGGCAAAATGGTTGTCTGAGGAGGCCTTACAAATAGCTAAGAAGAGAAGCTAACAGCAAATGAGAAAATGAAAGCTATATCCATCTGAATGCAGAGTCCCAAAGAATAGCAAAGAGAGATAAGAAAGCCTTCCTCAATGATCAATGCAAAGAAATAGAAGAAAACAATAAGAAAGACTAGAGATCTCTTCAAGAAAATTAGACATACCAAGGAAGCTTTTCATGCAAAGATGGGCACAATAAAGGACAGAAACAGAATGGATCTAACAGAAGCAGAAGATATTAAGAAAAGGTGGCAAGAATACACAGAAGAACTATACAAAAAATATGTTAATGACCCAGATAACCACGATGGTGTGATCAATCACCTAGAGCCAGATATCTAGGAATCTGATGTTAAGTGGGCTTAAGGGAGCATCACTAAAAACAAAGCTAGTGGAGGTGATGGGATTTCAGCTGAGCTATTTCAAGACCTAAAAGATAATGCTATTAAAGTGCTGCACTCAATATGTCAGAAAATTTGAAAAACTCAGCAGTGGCCACAGGACTGGAAAAGATCAGTTTTCATTCCAATCCCAAAGAAAGGCAATGCCAAAGAATGCTCAAACTACTGCACAATTGCACTCATTTCACATGCCAGCAAAGTAATACTCAAAATTCTCCAAGCCAGGATTCAACAGGATGTGAGCCATGAACTTCCAGATGTTCAAGCTGGATTTAGAAAAGGGACAGGAACCAGAGATCAAATTGCCGACATCCAGTCAATCATCAAAAAAGCAAGAGAGTTCCAGAAACATCTATTTCTGCTTTATTGACTATTCCAAAACCTTTGACTATGTGGATCACAATAAACTGTGGAAAATTCTGAAAGAGATGGGAATACCAGACCACCTTACCTGCCTCCTGAGAAAGCTGTACGCAGGTCAAGAAGCAACAATTAGAACCAGACATGAAACAATGGATTGGTTTCAAATGGGGAAAGGAGTAGGTCGAGGTTGTATATAGTTACCCTACTTATTTGACTTATATGCAGAGTGCATCATGTGAAATGCTGGGCTGGATCTAGCACAAGCTGGAATCAAGATTGCCAAGAGAAATAGCAATAACCGTAGATATGCAAATGACACCACCCTTATGGCAGAAAGCAAAGAGGAACTGAAGAGCTTCGTGATGAAAGTGAAAGAGGAGAGTGAAAAAGCTGACTTAAAACTCAACATTCAAAAAACTAAGATCATGGCATCCAGTATCATCATTTCATGACAAATAGATGGGAAAACAATGAAAACAGTGACAGACTTTATTTGGGGGGGCTCCAAAATCACTGTGGAGAAGGCAATGGCACCCCACTCCAGTACCCTTGCCTAGAAAATCCCATGGATGGAGGAGCCTGGTAGGCTGCAGTCCATGGGGTCGATAAGGGTCGGACACGACTGAGCGACTTCACTTTCACTTTTCACTTTCATGCATTGGAGAAGGAAATGGCAACCTACTCCAGTATTCTTGCCTGGAGAATCCCAGGGACGGGGGAGCCTGGTGGGCTGCCATCTATGGGGTCACACAGAGTCGGGCATGACTGAAGTGACTTAGCAGCAGCAAAATCACTGCAGATGGTGATTGCAGCCATGAAATTAAAAGACGCCTGCTCCTTAGAAAAAAAGCTATGACCAACCTAGATAGCATATTAAAAGCATAGATTTTACTTTGCTGACAAAGGTCCATCTAGTCAAAGCTATGGTTTTTCCAGTAGTCCTATATGGATGTGAGAGTTGGACCATAAAGAAAGCTGAGTGCCAAAGAATTGATGCTTTTGGACTGTGGTGTTGGAGAAGACTCTTGAGAGTCCCTTGGACTGCAAAGAAATCTAACCAGTCAATCCTCAAGGAAATCAGTCCTGAATATTCATTGGAAGGACTGATGCTGAAGCTGAAGCTCCAATACTTTGACCACATGATGCAAAGAACCGGCTCATTGGAAAAACACTGATGCTGGGAAAGATTGAAGACAGGAGAAGGGGATGACAGAGAATGAAATGGTTGGATGATATCACCAACTTCATGGACATGAGTTTGAACAAGCTCTGGGAGTTGGTGGTGGACAGGGCAGCCTCGTGTTCTGCAGTCCATGGGGTCTCAGAGTCAGACACAACTGAGCAACTAAACAACTGAATGAAAAAAGAGGAGAAACTCTCTTCATAGAGTCTAATCTGTATCATAAGAACAATTCTAGTCCTAAATAGGAAAAAAAATAACAATGCACGATCACCCAACTAATCAAATAAATGACAAACTAGCAAAACAAACCAGATTGGAAACAAACAGGTACAGCAGAAAGGAAAAGTTGATGATTTCATTTGTTATTTTGTTGTTTAGTCATAAGCCCTGTCTGACTCTTTGTGAACACAGGGTCTGCATCTTGCCAGGCTCCTTTGTCCATGGAATTTTCCACCCATGAATATTAGGGTGGGTTACCATTTCCTTTTCTAGGGTATCTTCCTGGCCCAAGGATTGAACCTGGGTCTCTTATGTCTCCTGCTTTGGCAAGACGATTCTTTATCACTGGAGCGCCATATGAGAAAAGCTAAATTCAGTGCTAGAAGAAAGTTAAGAAATGCATATCCATCCAGCAATAAGGGAATGAGAAATTGGAAATTCGATCTTAGGGCAGGATTGGAGTTTTTTTATAGAGAGATTGGAGCCAAGCAAGTGTCCAAGCTGAGGAAAGAACACAAAAGAGCAGATTTACCAGATACATTAGAATACTTTTATTTAGGAAATGAGAAAAGAGAGAATGAAATCCAGTATGTCTGAGAGAAGTCACAAGAGACTGATGTCATAGGAATGAAAAAGAATTTCTTTAAATATTCATTGACCTACATACTTACATTTATATCACATCCAATATCTTGACCTCTCAGTTCCCCAAAAACTTCTCATTTCCAATAATCTTTTGTTAGCACTACTCAGCCATAACCCTGCACTAAACTTTGTCATTATCATTCCTTCACTTCCTTATATTTTTCAGTTTTTTCAATCTCGACCTCCCATCTTTTCAGCTCACTATTCAGCTCATCATCAAAGCCTCCAATCCTAACTACTGAGCCCACCATTTACCTTTATTTTCCGATCCCTTCCTAATTTTACCTCTGTCTTTCATTAGTATTACTATGCTATTAATACTTTTTTTCCTTTCCCATCCATGGTAGTTAACTGGTTATCAGCCCTAATGAACCCAACTTTTCTATCTTCTCTGTCAGAACATCTAAACTAATTGAAAAAAAAAAAAAAAAAGAATGAGAAGGTGAATGGCTTGTTTTAAAAATACTGTTCTTGAAATTATCATGGAAGAATGCACACGAAGAGCAATGAAAGGTGATTTTAAAGCAAAATAAATTTCATTACTGGGTCTTTGAGAATTTCATGACTAAAAAAATAGTTTTGTTTTTCTGATATGTGGAAATATGCCTCAAGAATTATCATAAATGACTAAAATATTATATCTACACATTTCAGCCTTTTCTAACTCTTTAACATAATATTTTAAATATTTATTTTTGCAAAATCTATATTTTGATACAGCTGGTATCATCAACTGTTAAGCTGGCTCTGTCCTAACATTTCAAATATTTAGGGCTGGAATAGTACAGTAAGCAAAGAGGGAAAAAAAATGAAAAAAAAATGACTTGAAATTACACAGTTAAAGAAAATTCTTTAACTGCTTCTCCTTAAAATATGTAAATTTCCATTGTACTTCTAGCTTGTTGAAGTTATCTGCATCTCATTTAATAAATATGTCCTTGTGTATTTGTGCATGTGTGTGAGAGAGAGAGAAAGAGTAAAAGGGTTCTGTAGCTTTCTTCTTCATTGGTCTCTACTCTCTTTTGATTTTAGACATCTCTGGGTGTGTTCTTCAATCTCTTGTTATATCCCTGATATAACCCTTAATTCTTGCTCAGAATAAACATATTTCCCATAGTTGAAAAATTCTTTTCTATGAAAAGCAATTTTTCCCTTCTATTGCAGTTTGAGAATCCCAGTGATTCCTGTTGAAAGGCTCAACAACGAAGTCCCCTTTCAAAAATCATCATCGGTATTTCTGCCTGTTAGGGTCAAAGGTGTTTAATGCGGTGACGAATGAAGTCCGTTTGAAGCAGAAAATCCAGCCTGCTTGTCTCATTAAATTGCAAGTTGAAAGTCTGATTCTGAATGTATCTACTCATGTAAATTCTGGAAATCAATGATTGTACTAGTATAGTGTCAAGTAGGAGGAGTATCATTACATTAAAGATTCAGTGTAGATGGGACAATATCATCAATGTTAACTTCATCATTAGACTTAAAATCTCAAGAGAAAATATAAAACGTATTTCTTCCATCCTGATTAATCTGAGCATATGATACTTATTTCTGATTTTTTAAGGTACTTCTTGCCTACAAGTTTAGAGGCTTGCAGTAGAAATAGAAAATAACCTATATGCAAGAGCTAAGTGCTCTTTAGACAACTTGAAAATAATGGCATTTTTTTAGAGTGCTTGTGAAATCCTGGACCACTTTTTACTGATAAGGTAGTGTTCACTAATAATTATTGTAACACTTTTTGAGAAACAGAGAATTCACAGTATAAACTGTATAATTCCAGACAACTTGTGGCACAACAAATAAAAGATTATCCCCAGAAAAGATAAGATTGCTATGGTCCTAAAGAAGTGACAGATTTTAGCACTGAAGGAAAAATATTCAAAATTGTGATAAATGCTTAAGCTAATCTCTCAAGGACTTTGTGCTAAAGCAAAACAATTACCAATCCCTTATCTACACTTAACATTTTTTCCCCCGCTTTGGTAAACACAGAATATTAATTCCTGGTTAAAAGATCAAGAAATCTTGAGTAAACATTCATTCCCTCATCCAAACAATAATAAGCCCCTCTGTTTATGTATATTAAGCTTAAAATCACTATGATATTTAAAAAATATATTTTCTTAAGAAAATAGTCAATGTCTTTGAAACTTAATCATTCCTAGAAACTTCCTTTGACTAAGACAGACTTTGGAACATTTTCATGTTGTTTAAATCAAGAACTTATGAGTCTGAGTTTCTCAGAATCTGTCACTTTCTCAATCTGTGTACAGTATAAAATCAATTTAATACCATATGAAATGTATCCGTAAGCATTCTATTCAGTCAGATGTGTGAAAATCATTCAGATTAAAGGGCATGTTGCAGTGAGAGGGTCCTATTTTCCGTATAAGAGTTACTTTACAATCCATTACTTTCACTACTATAAAATTGTGCTAATTAACCTTATAAGATCTAATACTTATGTTAAACACTGTGTCACCATTACAGAACTGCTTCTGCTCCATGACTTATTTCTTTGCTAATATTAAAACCAATGGTCTTGGAAAAGTAAAAGTGCACATCATTTATCTGGTAACTGGGGAATTAAATCCTCCATGTAAGTAAATGCTGGAGATAATTGAAATTTAAGATGAAAACATTTGCAAGTATATTTTAATCATTTGAATGAAATCCTTCTCAAAGGATGAAATTTTTCTGCATTATTAATCACAACATACTTAGTGCCATTCAGTTGGTTTTTTGGAGCTAAGATCTCTTCAGTTAGAACACACATTTGTGTGTACTGATAGTTTTAGAGGAGCTAAAATGATCAGGATTTAGCTTGTTGTTTTCCTGAATGTCCCCAAGACCCAGTTTCACCATAGTTGGGGTTAACGTAACATTTTTCAAATCCTACAGGAAAAAATATATTTTACAACTTTACATGACGCATAAGCATATGTACAAGAAATAAAAGCTTGTTCTTTTCCTATTCTATTTCATTCATATTTTTCTGTAATAGCTTATGGAAAAAACCCAAACAAACTTTTTGGCCAGCCCAATATTATTTTTCCATTGTATTTTTGGCTTTTAAAAAGGATTTTTAGGCTTCCCTGGTGGCACAAGTGGTAAAGAATCCACCTGCCAATGCCGGAAACACAAGAGACATGAGTTCATTCCCGGGGTCGAGAAGATCCCCTAGAGTAGGAAATGGCAACCCACTCCAGTATTCTTGCCTGGAAAGTTCCATTGACAAAGAAGCCTGGCAGGCTACAATCCATGGGATTGCAAAGAGTCGGACATAATGCAATCCAGTTTTTAAATCTGAAGTATATTTAATTCACAATGTTCTGTTAGTTTCAAGTGTACGCCTGTCAGAATTTTAAAGTGAGGGGTGGTGGTTAAAATGAATCTGATGACTCATGAATATGTCAGTATTTGAAACTTGGAATTTGTGACCCACTGTGAGTTCCTATGGTCTCTAGGTCTTTTTGTGCCTGTGTGCAGTATGTAATATACTCAGTTGCTCAGTCATGTCTCTGCAACCCCATGGACTGTAGCCCACCAGGCTCTTCTGTCCCTGCAACCCTCATTTCTTGCATCTCCTGTATTGGCAGGTGGATTTTTTACCACTAGAGGCACCTGGGAAAGCCCCTTTGTCCCTAAACTGGAAAGCTATTATCATTTTAATCTTGTTTCTTTGTGGTCACCTCTCTATGTTCATCTGTGTACTGTAATTTTGAGTGGTGGTGCTGAAGTCCATCACAGCTCACCATTTTAGGAAAATCTGCTGATCATAAGTCACAAGAGTCTATCCTTTTCTCTTGCCTTTTTTATTTTGTCTCTCTCTCTCCTTTCCTTAAAATTTCCCAGAGATTTCTGGTATTTTGTATTTGAAAGAGTTCAGCTTTCAAAGCTATCAACAATCACTGACAGATTCTCCTCATTCTAATTGGAGGCATCTATACATGTTCATATTTTCTACAGTTTGGGAACTTGCTGTTTAAATTTTTTTCAAACTTTGAACTTCAGAGGTTCCTGAATGATTAAAGTTATATTTAGAAAAGTGAGTCACTATATACCATACTGTGTTAAAACACATATACAGCAAGAAAATTTCTTTAGGTCATTCAAATAAATGGCTTTTAACAGTATAAAAATTTTCTCAGTTGTACCATTAATTGAAATAATACTAAATATATTCAGTGATTCTGAGTTAATTCACATTTTGTTTTCTACATTTATTTGCAAAAATTATAGCCAAGAGATTTACCACAAGCACAAAGTAATGCACTTCAGAGTAAGCTAACTGGTGATCACCAGAAGGATATTACTAATAACTCTAGCTGTATGACACAAATAATATTATGGGGGGAAATGCAAAAAGAAAAAGCAATTCTTATTGAATGGGACTTGTTGAGTAATGGGTTAACATGCTTTTAATCAAGGATGAAGTGTAATATTTCAACTTTTATACATTAAGAGTGATTTTCTACATTTTTTCTACAATTACCATTTTGATGACTGTTTTATATAAACACAAAGGCAGTGTTTACAGAGCTTTAAATAAAGGGTAAAATGCTTAGATGCAATCTCATAATTAATACATCAAAAAAACAGATTTTAAAGTCCATGAGCTCAAAAATCTAACCAAGTAAATGATGACATCACCCCACAATGTGGTCTTAAAAGTAGTGAGGATGCTTTAGTGTTGGAGTTTTCCACTGAACATTTACATAATCCCTCAAAATAATTGGGTTTTTGTTGCAAGAAAATTGCTTACCTGGAAATGTTCAAAAGTACATTTCCTCTATGGATCTATAATCATGATTCTGCAGCTCTTGTGCGACTTTCATGAGACATAGGCTCATTTAATTGAAAATGATTGAGTGCCCAGCACACCACAGATGCCCAGCCTAAATAACAGCAGTGGAGATTACCAGGAGTCAGCTTCTTATTTCAAAAACAAAACCAAATATATTCGATCTCATTTCCAAGATAACCACTTGTGTGTTTCCAGAGTATCAATGTGTGATTAAATTTTGAAGCCATGAGATGGAAGCAAAAGACCATATGGGCCTCAGAAAAGTAACTCATATGAAAAGGACAACACATGGATATATATATTTTTTTAAATTATGAGCACTTAGAACTAATTACCCAGTATTATTCCTTTAAAACACTTCAGAAAAAAACTGATTATACTGCCTTTAATTTTTAATTAATTAATTGAGACAAGTTTATATCTCTCTAGACATCAGGACACAAAGTGGGGGAAAAAAAAAACGATTTAAGTGCTCTGTAACATTTATCACTGAAGGGCTGACTTTGTGAGAGTTTGTAGATGAGTTCCTCGTTATGTTTATTCCACCAATTATTTTGGTGACATATTAAGCATTGCTTTTAGCAAGACTCACTTTGGGGGAGTGTTCTCTTTGAGCTTCCTGCTTATTATGGTCAACCCCTGAGGCTGTGCATTGTAGTCCAATACATTGGTATTATGTTTGCATTGGTATTGTTTTGTAGTTACGATCTGCAGGCCTAATCATCTCAAATATATAAAATTAAGAGCGTAATATAGTTAGCTTTTTAAAAATAAACATATTTGATAATGGACTTATTGTGTACATAATCATAAAATCTAGGCAGAACTATTTAGATATATGTAGAAATTCTTTATATAATATTTGGATATGCAATGCAGGTTTAATTCATAACTGACAATCTTCTATAATTAACTAAAACATAGGCATTCCTAAAGTTTATAAGAAGTTTCTCATTCTTGTCAACTTCACTGGGTTATCCTGAAAAGCCAACATGACAGAAGTGAAAATACTGTGAAAATAAAAAAACGTAACCATCAGTGATGTTAAAATTTTTTAAAGTGTTTTTGTAATCCCCATTCTATCATATATTTACTGTGTGACTAGCAAAGGTCATATAACCTCCACAAGGCTCACTGTCCTTATCTATAAAATGAAAACAGTCTAAGGGTCTTTGTAAATCTTTTACAACAGGATAATTTTGTGGTTAAAATAAGACTAGCATAAGGGAACTGGGAAACATGCTAGAACGAGGCTTTATACATCGCAAACCCTGGAGTATCAACCTCTCATGAACCATGTCATTCACTTAGTCTTGGTTTCTTAAAACCTTCCAGATCTCTTCTTTAGCTTTCTCTCAAACTAGCTAACTGGTTAATCTCTTTCATCCCAGCTGAACTTCTTCATAGCATAGACTTTTCCACTTTGGGGAACCAGAACTCATTCTCTACCCATTCTAGTCCTTTCCAATTTTTCTAAGTGTTTTTTCTGCCATAACAGTATGGAGGGGCTATTCCTGTGTCCCAGGACTTTCTCATTTCTAGCCACATTTTACTCCTTAACAACTATCCATGCCTCTGTCTTTCTTCTCTATAGCTCATTATTATTATCATTATTACTATTATTAAACCTCAACAAAACTGCCATGCTGCCTGCCAGTTTTTGCCATGACTTTAGTTTGGATTCCTTTGCTGTTCAAACCATGCTTTGAAAAGTTACAGATCATCATCCTAGAATGTGTTTATTCTGTTTATTACTTTGAATTTCAGAACCATGGAAGAAGTGTGAGATAATAACTCTGTTCCCAGGGTTGCCATAGTAGCCCAGTATCAGCATATGTATTAAATACATAATTAAGACTTCTAAGTTTAAAAGTTGATGAGGTACACTATGCATTTTTTTGACAAAATAATAACTTCTCATCCTCATGGCTATTACTTATTACGAAATTACTTGGAGGCAGAAAGTGCTTTAAATATGAAAATATATGTGCAATTTGTTTATAAGGTTTTATTTTGTAATTTTAGAGAATGAAAAATACTTGGTATATTTACATTGGCAAACTATGGGCTTTGGGGTAAAAATGATAGGTTTATACAGATTCACTGTAATAAATGTACCACTGCCATGAGGGATGTCAATAGTAGGACAGGTTGTCCATGAGTGGGGATGAAGGTCACATGGGAAATCTGCACTTGCCACTCAATTTCACTGTGAACCTAAAAAGTAAAGTTTATTAACTAAAAAAAAATGATTTGATTATGTGACTTTTTCAAGACCATTCTGGCCACAGATATCTACAGATTTATAATTCAAAGTTACTTCTATTTCTCTTTCTACCACTCACACAGCTTTTTCTGCCCGAGAGCATGATAACTTAGGCATTATATCTGAACATAAACATAGACCTAGATGATTATTTAGTAGGCTTTCTATAGGACAGATGGAAGGAGAGAGACAATTATTGTGTATTCAACATCTATTAGGCATTAGGTCAAATCATATTAAATTGTTATCACTATAGATCATATTCTTTTTCTCAAAATTTGGGAAAGAAAAATCAAAATGGAGCTTGTATTGCTGACAGCTCCCTAAAGTGGAGCCAGGAGGCTATTAAGAAGTGTGGCTTTTACATATCTCAGCCTGAATGGGATCTAACCTTTTGATCTGTTATTGTCCTAGTTAATGTATACAGATCATCAGCTAGAAACTCAGGATAATTATTGGATCCATATCCTAAAATAACTTGAAGCAGCCTATCTACTTATTCAACTATCCTAAAATAATACATGTTTAAGTACAAATATTTCCTGATTCACATCAGAATTCAATTAGAATTCTCACCAGGCAACTTTTAACAGCCTCGTGGCTTTTTGGCTTTAGAAGCCCCTGATTCTTTCTCTTCACCTGAACACTCTTTTGGTTTAACCAGAATCTCTGTCTACTGAATTGCAATTTCTAAGATCCCAAATAAACTATTTATTATTTGCAGCCTTCTGCACTGTTTATCAGTTGACAAATTCAAATTTTGTTCTGTTTTGGGGTAGAACATTTCATTTTGCATAAATTGCTTTCTTTAACTCCTGGTTGTTTTCCTCATTTCTTTGGGCTGTGATTGGATTATGTGACAGGAAATAATCTGTGATTTGTAAAAAGGTACATATTAGACTGAAGAAAAAAAAAACAGATGATATAAAACTGTTTTGCCTTAATGTACATCACATTTTAAAATCTCTGTTATGCTAGCAGGACAATGCACCAGTACATTCTTAACAGATTCCTTCTTAACTTCTAGATCATTTTGAAAATGGATGTGTTCCTCTAAGCTTTCCCCTAAAACACCTCACTGTAACATGTGATTTGTCTTCTTAAGGATTAAAATCTTTCCTCTTGTACAAAATAGCAATGGTACATGCAATGCAATTACATATACTACAGTCATACCAAGAACATAAAAAATCATGGTTACCAGAGGTAAAACAATAAATACAACATAAACAGAATGCTGGAGATATGGAAAAATTGATCAATACTTATCATTATTTTCTTTTATAGAATAAATACCAAATATACATTTATTTGGCTTACTTATTAGAGTGTTTTAGACATTTGATTAAAATGAATGATAATTCTTTAGCTATAGCATGTAGAGGGCAACCCCACACCATTTAAAGTCATAATTTTAATATAATATAACAGCTTTTTTTCCACCTTTACTTCTATAAATGGAGAACAGTGCTGCCTGAAAGCTGTCTGGGAATTCAGCCAAAGAAAGAAGAGGTTGCAAAAACTCTAGGGACTTGAAAGAAAAGTAGCTGGCATTAGCTTGGTCCTCACTTTAAACTAAAATTAAATTAAAAGACAGACATGTACAGTAATCTCTCTTTTAAAGAAAGAATAGAATGCCTCTATAGTAATGTCAAGTGGAACAGTTTGATCCTGGCCCAAGTTATGCAGCTGTTCCACAGGAAAATAGCAAAGGCTTCAGTCCAAAGCAGGCAAATAAGGCATGATTGTTCATAAACAGTCACTGGGGCCCTCACATTTAGAACAAAGAAAACAGCATTAGCATACAGGAGGCCAGTTTAGGAACATGAGTCTCAGTATGAGTCGCACCATCGTTTTGTGACTTATACAAAAAGCAATGTTGTGTTTTTTGTCTATCAACTTGCTTAATAGCCATTAATTGATTCATTCTTTAGGAAATCATATATTGGTCAAATATTTTTAAGAAACAATAAAGATTTGTTCATGGGTTAAAGAAATTATTGAAGTCAGCAACAAAATGTGAAGAAATCATAGATTTATTATCCATTCCTGATTCTCACCTGCTCATTAAAGGGAGATCAGTTAAATGGTAATAATAACAGAAATTAGGTACTTCAGGAGTCAATTAGAAGCTTTAGAAGCTAAGGCACAACGTTGCTTCTCAGTGAATCCAAAATAACAGAATGAGGAATCAGGTGTAATGGAGAACTTTGTGATTAACAGAATAAAATAGGAAATTCTAACCTGACTCTTGGGTAAATGTGATATTACAACTTCATTTTTACTCATACTCTTTACAGGCTCTTTCGATCCTATCTTAAAATATGAAAGCCTCTCTACTATTATTTTTTTTCTTTTAATTTTATTTTATAAAGTCTACTATTATTTTTATTTTAAAACTTCTGTTTGATGCGGCGTTCTCTTCTCAGCCCTTTTCAATTTTCATGATTCGTTTTCTAAAATGGGTTGTCTTCTCATTTTCTTTGCCTTCCCATCACCTAACTCCCTGATTGTTGTTGTTATTGTTCTGTCACTAAGTTGTATCTGTCTCTATGTGACCCCATGGGCTGCAACACACCAGGCTCCTCTGTTTTCATGATCTTCCGCAGTTTGCTCAGATTCATTACAACTGAGTTAGTAATGCTAGCTAACCATCTAATCCTGTGCTGCCCCCTCCTCCTCTTGCCTTCAGTCTTTCCCAGCATCAGAATATTTTTCTGTGAGTCAGCTCTTCACATCAGGTGGCCACAGTTTTGGAGCTTCAGCAACAATCCTTCCAGTAAATATTCAGAATTGGTTTCCTTTAGGATTGACTGGTTTGATCTCCTTGCAGTCCTAGGGACTCTCAAGAGTCTTCTCCAGCACCACAATTCTAAAGCATCAGTTCTTCTTTGGCACTTAGCCTTCTTTATGGTCCAGATCTTAAATACATACGTAACTACTTTGAAAAACCATAGTTTGACTGTAATAACTCCCTGATTAATCCATTTCAGTTTGCTTTCTGTTCTATTTGCTCTAGTGAGACTTGTTTTCTTCATAATCAGAAATAGTATTCTCTTGTTTTTTTCGGTCCTATCTGCCTCATCTGGCATTGTTGGAGATGGAATGTAAACTAGAGAGGCTAGCAATGGGACTGTCTTTAAAGATGCTAATGTCTTCATTTGTTGGAAATGATAGTTACTTTGAAAATGCAGAAGGGTGGATTTTAACATAATTAGGACACAAGAGAAGTAGTGGTCTAAAGGCAAAAAGGAGTTAGAGAATTTGGCTATATCTTTAATGTCAATGGCCTGAAGGTCTGCAAGGAAAGAAGATGGTAAAAAGAGAGTGGGAATAAGAATATAATACAAGTGAATAAGTCAATGTACTTTACTTTTGGACCATAGCATATAGAATAAAACAGTATGATCTATAATGATAAAGACTGAATATAATAATCATTTTAACCCATATGGAGCTTAGGAGCTAATTGCTCAGAAGATACTATGCTAATGAGATAATTTTTTATATGACTGTAAACTACGCTAGAAATGGTCAGCTTGGTAGGAATTTGGCAAGTTTCCAGAATGGGCACAAATACAGAGGAAAGCCTGATACAAAAAAAAAAAAAAAAAAAATAGCAACAGTGAAATGTGTCTTGAGATGAGCCAGTTCTTCACCTTCAAGCATCCAGAGCTTCAACGTCAGTGCTGCTCATTATTGTAGGGCTGATCCTAATTTTCAAAAGTGACTTTGACTAACATAAGTGACAATTTAGACTCAAAAATTGAAGAAGCAGAAAATAGCTGAAGAAATGTAATCTTTGGGCAATGATTGAACTAAGTTTAAATCCTGACTCATCCATTTAAAATCTGGATGGATTGGGAAAATTAGTTTAACACTGAGCTTTTAGTTTTCCTTTCTGTAAAATGAGAAGCCTTCTTATGTCCATTAGTGATAGCAAAGTGATATTAATCAGGATCTTTCTGAGAAAGATGACATTTTCTATTTCTTAAAATTTGGGGCCTTTTTGTTTTTAAATAAAATAAATATATGAGATTATTGTTTTTCATTCATCTGCAGTATAAGGATTATTGCATATCCAAGCTTATTTCCAGGTAACTGAAACAGAGACCCACAATACGGCACTTTTATTTAACCATATCTGAGCTGAGGAAAATGGATACTTACGTAGCTAACTACATAGATCACAACATAAGTATTCACCAAAAAGAAAAAAAAAGATAGTGAAAGTGGAATATAGAATTAAAGAGAAAATCATTGACAGGTAACTAGATGCTATTTGAGCTGGGAATGTATTAATTCCCCAACATTCTACTATACTATACTTCCCATCTTTCACCTCATTTAATTGCCATAAGTTGTACACATATTCTACATGTACACATATGTACTTTGGGGCAAGACTAGGAGAGAAGGTAAAGTCAATTCCTTTTGATATGACCTGATCTTTGATCATGTTTCTTTATCATATCTCCAAATGCTGACCTCTGAGGTTACAGGAGAAACAGAAGCAAAAGAGAGAGACAGGGAGAAGGGAAGAGGGAGAGACAGGAAAAAATAATCAAAAGGAACAAGACAGGAAATGGAAAGGAAAAGTTTAGGAAAGAAGCTCTGGTATGAGAAATACAGAATTGGAGTAAAGAAATTGGATTTCATTATGTCTAAAGCAGACTAGAGTTGATTACACTTCTTTCTTAGTTAACAGTACTGAGTGATTAAGTGAAAGTCACAGTTCAAGTCCAACTCTTATAAGTTCATGGAATTCTCCAGGCAGAATACTGGAGTGGGGTAACCTTCCCCTTCTCCAGGGGATCATTCACAACCCAGGGATCAAACCCAGGTCTCCTGCCATTGCAGGCGGATTCTCTCACCAACTGAGCTATGAGGAAGCCCCTAAAGTATCTGAACTTATAAGCTAAAAGCCCTGCTGTAACTGTAATACTGAAATGCCAGTCACATTTAGATAGTATGCTATCTAAATGTGACTTTTAGTTGAAATACGTTGTTAGTTGAAAAAGTATTTTCTATAAGCATTTAAGCCTTATCAGTGGAAGGAACTATGAAGAGAAATGCACATGACAACTAGAGAAGTAAAAGCTACTTTGAAAAATTTCCTCCCCCGTTCAAGGCCTAAAATGCCCTCTAAATGTTTCTGAAGAAAAAATAGATAAGTTTGCCAAAATGCTCTTTAAGTCAGCTATATTTTTCAATCTTTAGAAAATAAGACGGGGAACGAGAGAAACAGTTCCTAAAAATATTAATTCTGTGACCAAACAAAAGCATGAGATTCACCATAGTGTGTTGAAAGTGGAGCTGAAATTTTCAGGCTTCTGTATTAAAATTACGTTAGAAAAGTTCCACATGTGTTACTATGAAATCTACACTTAAATATAAACGTTATTAGAAACAAATTTTTAGTAAATAAGTTTGATTTTCACAAAAACTATCCCATACAGTTATATATGTTTCTTGTTGTTGTTTAGTTGCTAAGTTGTTTCTGACTCTTTGAGAGCTCATGGACGGTAGTCTGCTAGGCTTCTCTGCCCATGGGATTTCCCAGGCAAGAACCCTGGAGTGGTTAGCCGTTTCCTTCTCCAAGGGATCTTTCTGAATCAGTGATGGAACCAGCATCTCCTGTATTGGCAGGTGGATTCTTTACCACCTGGGAAGCCTATAGTTATATACAGAGAACAATTAAATTACTCCTATTAAAATTTAAACAGAAATGCAAATCAATGGAAATATCTTAAAAGATCAAACAAATGACTTTCAGTTCCAAGTAGAGTGTTACCATAGAGTGATCAAAGCACTTTCCAAAGAAATAATCCTTATTTGATATTCCATACTTGAATTTTCTATTAATATATTTTCTATTGATATATTTCCAAGAGTTAACTGTTTATAAACATGAATGTCAAACATAAAATTTTAGAGTCAAAGTGATGTTAGAACTCATTATTCTAACAATGAAATCTCTTTTTAATTGAAAATGTTCAGTCTGTGACCCTTTCATTCACATTACCTCCAATTGTAACACATCAACAAATTATGTCTCATGGGGTTACATTAAAAGTGTAGATTTGATTTCTCTTATGAAAATGATTTTCCATGTAACTAAAACATGGACATATTTTGAGGATTCAATATTTTCAGAGCTTTTCATGAGAGAATTAAGTTCAGCATATGTAACTTCTATCAATCTGGTGATGTAAAAACAGTGATTGATGAAGTCTAAACTCCTTTCAAGTTGAAATAGTGGGGAAAAAAAGGAGAAAGAAATCTCAGTTGGAAATCTTCCCAGAAATTTCAATAAATGATAAAATACAAGACCAATCTTCCACAGACACTTAATGAACACATGGTTCAGGGGGCTTTCTTTTCTGAGATAATTTTGCCCAGCAAAAAAAGACACAAATTGTGGATTTCTGCAGTTAAAGCCTGCAATCAAAGAAAGAATAAAAAGTAAAAAAATTTATTGCTCATTATATCACTTACAGTGGTTTTCCTTTGGATTCACAAGTCAAAATTAAAGGCTGTCCTTCTTGTGGAAAAGGAGTAGATGGTATAATCTTAACTGATGGTGTATCTAGAAAAAAAAAGGAATATTAAGAAAGGTCATTAAACACATGTAAAGCTATATATTTAATAACTGTACAGCAGGGTGTATGTTCAAGCCATTTCTTATAATTGTATATATTTATAAAAGGTCTCTTAGTGAAACAGGGTTTGAAGCTTAAGAAGCTACCATCCTGTCCAGGAAAAGCTTACAAAAATATCTGAGTATCTTATGAAGACCACTGCTGTATTATTTCTGAAATCCGAATTTAAAAGTGAAATTGCAAAATAGTTCAGATGAATATCAAGCATTTCATGCAATTGTTTCTTCAACTATTATAGATGGCTATGAATACTATTATTATGGACTGAATGCATTTATGTGCATTTGAATAACAACACTCTCATTGTTGCAGGAGTACCAAGGACTCACAATAAGAAACCCTAAAAGAACTTGAGACCACTATCTCACAAGAATTATGCAGAATCTTTTTGAAAATGCAGTGATGCAGCCCTTACCACACACTGTTTGCTTTAAAGTACAGTTAGTAAATTATTTAAAACATTAATAAAAATTAAAATTTTGTTGTATATGCTATAACATAATTGTTAGAAAGTTATTTCCATTTAACAATAAAATCATCCTTGGTGGAAGAAGATACAAAAATACCTTGAGACTTTATATTTATAACTTTTATGTCATGTCAGTCATTTCAGTCGCTCAGTAGTGTCTGACTCTTAGTGACCACATGGACTGCAGCATGCCAGCCTTCCCTGTCCATCATCAACTCTTAGAGCTTGTTCAAACTTATACCCACTGAGTTATGTCATGTAATGTCCTTTAATCAATCAGTCACTGTTTTTACATCATAATTACATTATGGAATCAATCAGGCTCATTCCTTTATGAGACATTGCTGGCCCTAGCTTTGTGTGGCTCCCAGTCAGCATGGAACTCTCTCCTTTTGTTTCCATATTCTCAACAATAAACAAAATAAGCTATGAATGCTCCATGGAGTCACAGCTATTCTCAGCCTTCCCTTAGTTGTGAACTATCCTTAGGTTATATCCATACTCTGACTTTGATGGCAATTAAATAAGTATCAATCAGTTGGGTACTTTTTAGGTTATTTATCTTATTCAGGAAAGTATTATTCAGATTTGCCCTTAGAGAACAACGAACTGAAATTATAAAAAGAAAGAGGAAAGTGAAAGAGGAGAGTGAAAAAGCTGACTTAAAACTCAACATTCAAAAAACTAAGAACATGGCATCTGGTCCCATCACTCCTTGGCAAATAAATGGAGAAACAATGGAAACAGTGATAGACTTTATTTTCTTGGGTTCCAAAATCATTGCAGATGGTGACTGCAGCCATGAAATTAAAAAATGCTTGCTTCTTGGAAGAAAAACTATGACCAACCTGGACAGTATACTAAAAAGCAGAGACATTACAGACAAAGGTCCATCTAGTCAAGGCTATGGCTTTTCCAGAGGTCATGTATGGATGCAAGAGTTGGACCATAAAGAAAGCTGAGTACCAAAGAATTGATGCTTTGAACTGTGGTGTTGGAGAAGACTCTTGAGAGTCCCTTGGATTGCAAGGAGATCCAATCAGTCCATCCTAAAGGAAATCAGTCCTGAGCATTCATTGAAAGCATTGACACTGAAGCTGAAACTCAAATACTTTGGCCACCTGATGCGAAGAGCTGATTCATTTGAAAAGACCCGATGCTGGGAAGGATTCAAGGCAGAAGGAAAAGGAGAAGGGGA
>NW_020190404.1:0-5569 GCF_002263795.3 Bos taurus
TTATCACGTGTCTGATTATGCACTGATCACGTGGCTGATCATGCAGTGATAACCTGGCTATCATAAACTGATCATGTGACTGTGCGTGCACTCATCACGTGTCTGATTATGCACTGATCACGTGACTGATCATGCACTGATCACCTGGCTATCATGCACTGATGGCGTGTCTATCAAGCACTAATCACGTGATTGCACATGAACTGATCACTTACCTGTTCATGCACTGATTACGTGGCTATCATGCACTGATCACGTGGCTGATCAGGCACTGATCCCATGACTGATTATTCCCTGATCGAGTAGCTATAATGCACTGATCACATGTCTGAGCATGCCATGATCATCTGACTGATCATGCACTGATCACGTGGATATCATGCACTGATCACGTGGCTGATCATGCACTGATCACGTGACTGATTATGCACTAATCACGAGGCTATCATGCACTGCTCACATGACTCCCCAAGCCATGATCACGTGACTGATCATGCACTGATCAAGTGGCTATCATGCACTGATCATGGGGCTAATCATACATTGATCCCTAAATATTCATGCACTGATCACAGGCCAATCTAACACTGATCACGTGGCTGATAAGGCAATGATAACTTGGCTATCATGCAATGATCACATGACTGAGTAAGAAGTGATCACGTGGATATCATACACTGGACATGTGACAGATCATGCACTGATCACGGGACTGATCATGCACTGATCACGTGGCTATCATGCACTGATCACGTGACTGATTATGCACTAATCACGTGAGCCTAATGATCACTGATCACATGACTCCCCAAGCCATGATCACGTGACTGATCATGCACTGATCAAGTGGCTATCATGCACTGATCATGGCTAATCATACATTGATCACCTAAATATTCATGCACTGATCACAGGCCAATCTAACACTGATCACGTGGCTGATAAGGCAATGATAACTTAGCTATCATGCAATGATCACATGACTGAGTAAGAAGTGATCACGTGGATATCATACACTGGACATGTGACAGATCATGCACTGATCACGGGACTGATCATGCACTGATCACGTGGCTATCATGCACTGTTCACGTGTCTATATGCACTGATCACGTGACTGCATATGCACTGATCACGTAATTGTAGGCAATGATCACGTGGCTGATCATGCACTGATCACGTGGATGATCATACACGGATCACATGACAGAACATGCACTGATCACGTGCCTGACCATGAACTGATGACGTGGCTGATAATGCACTGATCATGAAGCTGATAATACACTGATCACGTGTCTGATCGTACACTTATCACGTGGCTTATTATGCTCTAATCACGTTGCTATCATGCACTGATCACGTGGATTATCATACACTAATCAAGTGACTGCACATGCACTGATCACGTGACGGATCATGCACTGATCACGTGGCTATCATGAAGTGATCACGTGACTTCACGTGCACTGATCACGTAATTGTAGGCAATGATCACGTGGCTATCATGCACTGTTCATGTGACTGACCATGCACTGATCACCTAGCTATCATGCATTGATCACTTGGCTATCATGCACTGAACACGTGGCTGATCATACACTGATCACGTGACTGCACATGCACTGACAACGTGGCTAATCATACAGTGATCACGTGGCTGATCATGTATTGATTACGTGGCTGATTATGCACTGATCTCGTAGCTATCATGCACTGATCACATGGCTATCATGCACTGATCCCGTGGCGGATCATGCACTGATCACGTGACTGATCATGCACTGATCTGGTGGCTATCATGCATTGATCACGTGGTTGATCTTACACTGATCACGTGACTGATCATGCACTGATCACGTGGCTATCATGCACTGATCACTTGGCTATCATGCACTGAGCACGTGGCTATCATGCACTGATCTCGTGGCTGATCACACTAATCACGTGACTGCACATGCACTGATCACGTTACTGATCATGCACTGATCACGTGGCTATCATGCACTGTTCACGTGTCTATCATGCAGTGATCACGTGACTGCACATGCACTGATCACGTAATTGTAGGCAATGATCACGTGGCTATCATGCACTGCTCATGTGACTGAGCATGCACTGATCACGTAGCTATCATGCATTGATCACTTGGCTATCATGCACTGAACACGTGGCTGATCATACACTGATCAGGTAACCGCACTGCACTGATCACGTGGCTGATCATACAGTGATCCCGTGGCTGATCATGCACTGATTACGTGATTGATCTAGCACTGATCTCGTAGCTATCATGCACTGATCACATGGCTATCATGCACTGATCCCGTGGCGTATAATGCACTGGTCACGTGACTGATCATGCACTGGTCACCTGGCTATCATGCACTGATCACGTGGATGATCATACACTGATCACGTGACTGATCACGCAGTGATCACCTGCCTGATCATGCACTGATCACGTGGCTGATCATGCAGTGATAACCTGGCTATCATAAACTGATCATGTGACTGTGCGTGCACTCATCACGTGTCTGATTATGCACTGATCACGTGGCTGATCATGCAGTGATAACCTGGCTATCATAAACTGATCATGTGACTGTTCATGCACTCTTCACTGGCCTGATCATGCACTGATCACGAACATGATCATGCACTGATCATTTGGCTGATCATACACTGATTACGTGACTTCGCATGCCACTGATCACGTGACTGATCATGCACTGATCACCTGGCTATCATGCACTGATGGCGTGTCTATCAAGCACTAATCACGTGATTGCACATGAACTGATCACTTACCTGTTCATGCACTGATCACGTGGCTGATCAGGCACTGATCCCATGACTGATTATTCCCTGATCGAGTAGCTATAATGCACTGATCACATGTCTGAGCATGCCATGATCATCTGACTGATCATGCACTGATCACGTGGCTATCATGCACTGATCACGTGGCTTATCATGCACTGATCACGTGACTGATTATGCACTAATCACGAGGCTATCATGCACTGATCACATGACTCCCCAAGCCATGATCACGTGACTGATCATGCACTGATCAAGTGGCTATCATGCACTGATCATGGGGCTAATCATACATTGATCACCTAAATATTCATGCACTGATCACAGGCCAATCTAACACTGATCACGTGGCTGATAAGGCAATGGTAACTTAGCTATCATGCAATGATCACATGACTGAGTAAGAAGTGATCACGTGGATATCATACACTGGACATGTGACAGATCATGCACTGATCACGGGACTGATCATGCACTGATCATGTGGCTATCATGCACTGTTCACGTGTCTATATGCACTGATCACGTGACTGCATATGCACTGATCACGTAATTTTAGGCAATGAATCACGTGGCTATCATGCACTGCTCATGTGACTGAGCATGCACTGATCACGTAGCTATCATGCACTGATCACTTGGCTATCATGCACTGAACACGTGGCTGATCATACACTGATCAGGAAACCGCACATGCACTGATCACGTGGCTGATCATACAGTGATCACGTGGCTGATCATGCAATGATTACGTGGTTGATCTAGCACTGATCTCGTAGCTATCATGCACTGATCACATGGCTATCATGCACTGATCACGTGACTGATTATTCACTGAATGCGTAGCTGTCATGCACTGATCACATGACTACCCATGCCATGATCACGTGACTGATCATGCACTGATCAGGTGGCTATCATGCACTGATCTCGTGCTAATCATACATTGATCACGTAACTAACCATGCACTGATCACTTGACAATCTTGCACTGATCACGTGGCTGATCACGCACTGATCACGTAGTTATCATGCACTGATCACATGACTGCGCATGAACTGATCACGTGGATATCATACACTGATCAAGTGACAGATCATGCCCTGATCAGTTGACTGATCATGCACTGATCACGTGGATGATCATAACATTGATCACGTGACTGATCACACACTGATCACCTGCCTGATCATGCACTGATCATGTGACTGTGCATGCACTCATCACGTGTCTGATTATGCACTGATCACGTGGCTGATCATGCAGTGATAACCTGGCTATCATAAACTGATCATGTGACTGTTCATGCACTTTCACTGGCCTGAATCATGCACTGATCACGAACATGATCATGCACTGATCAATTTGGCTGATCATACACTGATTACGTGACTTCCCATGCACTGATCACGTGACTGATCGTGCACTGATCACCCGGCTATCATGCACTGATGGCGTGTCATCAAGCACTAATCACGTGATTGCACATGACTGATCACTTACCTGTTCAATGCACTGATTACGTGGCTATCAGCACTGATCACGTGGCTGATCAGGCACTGATCCCATGACTGATTATTCCCTGATCGAGTAGCTATAATGCACTGATCACGTGTCTGAGCATGCCATGATCATCTGGACTGATCATGCACTGATCACCTGGCTATCATGCACTGATCACGTGGAATGATCATACACTGATCACGTGACTGATCACGCCACTGATCACCTGCCTGATCATGCACTGATCAGTGACTTGTGCTTGCAACTCATCACGTGGTCTGATTATGCACTGATCACGTGGCTGATCATGCAGTGATAACCTGGCTATTATAAAACTGATCATGTACTGTTCATGCACTCTCATGGCCTGATCATGCACTGATCACGAACATGATCATGCACTGATCATTTGGCTGATCATACACTGATTACGTGACTTCGCATGCACTGATCACGTGACTGATCGTGCACTGATCACCCGGCTATCATGCACTGATGGCGTGTCTATCAAGCACTAATCACGTATTGCACATGAACTGATCACTTACCTGTTCATGCACTGATTACGTGGCTATCATGCACTGATCACGTGGCTGATCAGGCACTGATCCCATGACTGATTATTCCCTGATCGAGTAGCTATAATGCACTGATCACATGTCTGAGCATGCCATGATCATCTGACTGATCATGCACTGATCACCTGGCTATCATGCACTGATCACGTGGCTGATCATGCACTGATCACGTGACTGATTATGAACTAATCACGAGGCTATCATGCACTGATCACATGACTCCCCAAGCCATGATCACATGACTGATCATGCACTGATCAAAGTGGCTATCATGCACTGATCATGGGGCTAATCATACATTGATCACCTAAATATTCATGCACTGATCACAGGCCAATCTAACACTGATCACGTGGCTGATAAGGCAAGATAACTTGGCTATCATGCAATGATCACATGACTGAGTAAGAAGTGATCACGTGGATATCATACACTGGACATGTGACAGATCATGCACTGATCACGGGACTGATCATGCACGATCACGTGGCTATCATGCACTGTTCACGTGTCTATATGCACTGATCACAGTGACTGCATATGCACTGATCACGTAATTGTAGGCAATTGATCACGTGGCTATCATGCACTGCTCATGTACTGAGCATGCACTGATCACGTAGCTATCATGCACTGATCACGTGGCTATCATGCACTGTTCACG
>NW_020190405.1:0-18569 GCF_002263795.3 Bos taurus
AGTGCCTGCAGAGTCACGTGATCAGGGCCTGCTGAGCTGCGTGATTCCTGCCGGCTCATCTGCATGACAATTGCCATCTGAGCTGCGTGATTCCTGTCGGCTCATCTGCTTGACAATTGCCAGCTGAGCTGCGTGATTCCTGCCTGGTCACGTGCTTGATTATTGCCAGTTGAGCAGCATGATTCGTCACTGCTGAGCTCCATGCTTATTGCCTGCTGATTGCGTGGTTCGTGTCTGCTCAGCTCTTTGAGTATCGCCTCCTGAGGTCCCTGTTCGGTCGCCACCTGCCGGGGACCAGCCCCAACTGATCCAGGGTATTCGAAGGAGAGATGGCCTAGGCGACTATTTATATGCTAATCAGAGATGTCAAGAATAATAGTATGAGGAGAGCTCAGTAGGAAAATTCGGTGGAGAAAAGAGACTGAGTAGCTTGGTTTACGCGGAAGACCAATCAAACTTCAAGACAAGAAGTTTGCACCACTTACGTAGGCCGCAGGCGCCCTCTCGAATAGCGAAAGGTGCCTCACCCTAGACACCTTCTCGAGTGGGTCTTAGCAGCCCAGGCATAATTAGTAAGCGTGGTGGGTTCCGCGCTCCAGATGGAGACTCAGCTGGAAGTTAAAGGGAAGAATGACAAGGAACTTTATGAATTGGAGCTGTAAGTTAACTCTTTGACAGAGAGAGCGAGATGGTGGTGGGGGACAGCCCCCAGTGAAATCAGAGGTGAGAGCACAAAGCAATACAGTAGGCAGACTCTGGTTTTTTTGGGGGGGAGATGCTCGAGAATATCCGGGTGGACTCCTGAGGCTCGATCCCGCATTTGCGTATGCCGAGCCTCCTTCCTCATGACCTTTGTCCAGAGTGGAATGCCTCCCCGGCTCCCGGCACATGATCAGTGCATGCTCAGTCACGATATCAGTGCCTGCTCAGCCACGTGATCACTGACGGCACAGTCACGTGATCAGCGCCTCTCAGTCACGTGATCACCGTATGATAAACACGTGATCAGTGAACGACCAGCCACGTGATCACTGCATGCGCGGTCAGGTGGTCAGTTCCTGATCAGCCACCTGATCAGTGCGTGCACAGTCCCCTGATCAGCGCCTGTCAGTCACTGATCACTGCCTGATAAACACGTGATCAGTGCCCGAACAGCCACGTCATCAGTGCATGCGCAGTTCCGTGATCAGTGCAGATAGCCACGTGATCAGTGCGTGGCAACAGTCCCATGATCAGCGCCTGTCAGGTCACTGATCATTGCCTGATAAACACGTGATCAGTGCATGATGAGCCATGTGATCAGTGCCTGATCAGCCACGTCATCAAGTGCATGCGCAGTCACGTCATCAGTGCATGATAGCCACGTGATCAGTGCATGCTCAGTCACGTGATCTGGACTTGATCAGCCACGTGATCAGGTGCCTGCAGAGTCACGTGATCAGGGCCTGCTGAGCTGCGTGATTCCTGCCAGGCTCATCTGCATGACAATTGCCATCTGAGCTGCGTGATTCCTGTCGGCTCATCTGCTTGACAATTGCCAGCTGAGCTGCGTGATTCCTGCCTGGTCACGTGCTTGATTATTGCCAGTTGAGCAGCATGATTCGTCACTGCTGAGCTCCATGCTTATTGCCTGCTGATTGCGTGGTTCGTGTCTGCTCAGCTCTTTGAGTATCGCCTCCTGAGGTCCCTGTTCGGTCGCCACCTGCCGGGGACCAGCCCCAACTGATCCAGGGTATTCGAAGGAGAGATGGCCTAGGCGACTATTATATGCTAATCAGAGATGTCAAGAATAATAGTATGAGGAGAGCTCAGTAGGAAAATTCGGTGGAGAAAAGAGACTGAGTAGCTTGGTTTACGCGGAAGACCAATCAAACTTCAAGACAAGAAGTTTGCACCACTTACGTAGGCCGCAGGCGCCCTCTCGAATAGCGAAAGGTGCCTCACCCTAGACACCTTCTCGAGTGGGTCTTAGCAGCCCAGGCATAATTAGTAAGCGTGGTGGGTTCCGCGCTCCAGATGGAGACTCAGCTGGAAGTTAAAGGGAAGAATGACAAGGAACTTATGAATTGGAGCTGTAAGTTAACTCTTTGACAGAGAGAGCGAGATGGTGGTGGGGGACAGCCCCCAGTGAAATCAGAGGTGAGAGCACAAAGCAATACAGTAGGCAGACTCTGGTTTTTTTGGGGGGGAGATGCTCGAGAATATCCGGGTGGACTCCTGAGGCTCGATCCCGCATTTGCGTATGCCGAGCCTCCTTCCTCATGACCTTTGTCCAGAGTGGAAGGCCTCCCCGGCTCCCGGCACATGATCAGTGCATGCTCAGTCACGATATCAGTGCCTGCTCAGCCACGTGATCACTGACGGCACAGTCACGTGATCAGCGCCTCTCAGTCACGTGATCACCGTATGATAAACACGTGATCAGTGAACGACCAGCCACGTGATCACCTATGCGCGGTCAGGTGGTCAGTTCCTGATCAGCCACCTGATCAGTGCGTGCACAGTCCCCTGATCAGCGCCTGTCAGTCACTGATCACTGCCTGATAAACACGTGATCAGTGCCCGAACAGCCACGTCATCAGTGCATGCGCAGTCACGTGATCAGTGCATGATAGCCACGTGATCAGTGCGTGCACAGTCCCATGATCAGCGCCTGTCAGTCACTGATCATTGCCTGATAAACACGTGATCAGTGCATGATGAGCCATGTGATCAGTGCCTGATCGCCCACGTCATCAGTGCATGCGCAGTCACGTCATCAGTGCATGATAGCCACGTGATCAGTGCATGCTCAGTCACGTGATCTGGACTTGATCAGCCACGTGATCAGTGCCTGCAGAGTCACGTGATCAGGGCCTGCTGAGCTGCGTGATTCCTGCCGGCTCATCTGCATGACAATTGCCATCTGAGCTGCGTGATTCCTGTCGGCTCATCTGCTTGACAATTGCCAGCTGAGCTGCGTGATTCCTGCCTGGTCACGTGCTTGATTATTGCCAGTTGAGCAGCATGATTCGTCACTGCTGAGCTCCATGCTTATTGCCTGCTGATTGCGTGGTTCGTGTCTGCTCAGCTCTTTGAGTATCGCCTCCTGAGGTCCCTGTTCGGTCGCCACCTGCCGGGGACCAGCCCCAACTGATCCAGGGTATTCGAAGGAGAGATGGCCTAGGCGACTATTTATATGCTAATCAGAGATGTCAAGAATAATAGTATGAGGAGAGCTCAGTAGGAAAATTCGGTGGAGAAAAGAGACTGAGTAGCTTGGTTTACGCGGAAGACCAATCAAACTTCAAGACAAGAAGTTTGCACCACTTACGTAGGCCGCAGGCGCCCTCTCGAATAGCGAAAGGTGCCTCACCCTAGACACCTTCTCGAGTGGGTCTTAGCAGCCCAGGCATAATTAGTAAGCGTGGTGGGTTCCGCGCTCCAGATGGAGACTCAGCTGGAAGTTAAAGGGAAGAATGACAAGGAACTTTATGAATTGGAGGCTGTAAGTAACTCTTTGACAGAGAGAGCGAGATGGTGGTGGGGGACAGCCCCCAGTGAAATCAGAGGTGAGAGCACAAAGCAATACAGTAGGCAGACTCTGGTTTTTTTGGGGGGGAGATGCTCGAGAATATCCGGGTGGACTCCTGAGGCTCGATCCCGCATTTGCGTATGCCGAGCCTCCTTCCTCATGACCTTTGTCCAGAGTGGAAGGCCTCCCCGGCTCCCGGCACATGATCAGTGCATGCTCAGTCACGATATCAGTGCCTGCTCAGCCACGTGATCACTGACGGCACAGTCACGTGATCAGCGCCTCTCAGTCACGTGATCACCGTATGATAAACACGTGATCAGTGAACGACCAGCCACGTGATCACTGCATGCGCGGTCAGGTGGTCAGTTCCTGATCAGCCACCTGATCAGTGCGTGCACAGTCCCCTGATCAGCGCCTGTCAGTCACTGATCACTGCCTGATAAACACGTGATCAGTGCCGAACAGCCACGTCATCAGTGCATGCGCAGTCACGTGATCAGTGCATGATAGCCACGTGATCAGTGCGTGCACAGTCCCATGATCAGCGCCTGTCAGTCACTGATCATTGCCTGATAAACACGTGATCAGTGCATGATGAGCCATGTGATCAGTGCCTGATCAGCCACGTCACAGTGCATGCGCAGTCACGTCATCAGTGCATGATAGCCACGTGATCAGTGCATGCTCAGTCACGTGATCTGGACTTGATCAGCCACGTGATCAGTGCCTGCAGAGTCACGTGATCAGGGCCTGCTGAGCTGCGTGATTCCTGCCGGCTCATCTGCATGACAATTGCCATCTGAGCTGCGTGATTCCTGTCGGCTCATCTGCTTGACAATTGCCAGCTGAGCTGCGTGATTCCTGCCTGGTCACGTGCTTGATTATTGCCAGTTGAGCAGCATGATTCGTCACTGCTGAGCTCCATGCTTATTGCCTGCTGATTGCGTGGTTCGTGTCTGCTCAGCTCTTTGAGTATCGCCTCCTGAGGTCCCTGTTCGGTCGCCACCTGCCGGGGACCAGCCCCAACTGATCCAGGGTATTCGAAGGAGAGATGGCCTAGGCGACTATTTATATGCTAATCAGAGATGTCAAGAATAATAGTATGAGGAGAGCTCAGTAGGAAAATTCGGTGGAGAAAAGAGACTGAGTAGCTTGGTTTACGCGGAAGACCAATCAAACTTCAAGACAAGAAGTTTGCACCACTTACGTAGGCCGCAGGCGCCCTCTCGAATAGCGAAAGGTGCCTCACCCTAGACACCTTCTCGAGTGGGTCTTAGCAGCCCAGGCATAATTAGTAAGCGTGGTGGGTTCCGCGCTCCAGATGGAGACTCAGCTGGAAGTTAAAGGGAAGAATGACAAGGAACTTTATGAATTGGAGCTGTAAGTTAACTCTTTGACAGAGAGAGCGAGATGGTGGTGGGGGACAGCCCCCAGTGAAATCAGAGGTGAGAGCACAAAGCAATACAGTAGGCAGACTCTGGTTTTTTTGGGGGGGAGATGCTCGAGAATATCCGGGTGGACTCCTGAGGCTCGATCCCGCATTTGCGTATGCCGAGCCTCCTTCCTCATGACCTTTGTCCAGAGTGGAAGGCCTCCCCGGCTCCCGGCACATGATCAGTGCATGCTCAGTCACGATATCAGTGCCTGCTCAGCCACGTGATCACTGACGGCACAGTCACGTGATCAGCGCCTCTCAGTCACGTGATCACCGTATGATAAACACGTGATCAGTGAACGACCAGCCACGTGATCACTGCATGCGCGGTCAGGTGGTCAGTTCCTGATCAGCCACCTGATCAGTGCGTGCACAGTCCCCTGATCAGCGCCTGTCAGTCACTGATCACTGCCTGATAAACAACGTGATCAGTGCCCGAACAGCCACGTCATCAGTGCATGCGCAGTCACGTGATCAGTGCATGATAGCCACGTGATCAGTGCGTGCACAGTCCCATGATCAGCGCCTGTCAGTCACTGATCATTGCCTGATAAACACGTGATCAGTGCATGATGAGCCATGTGATCAGTGCCTGATCAGCCACGTCATCAGTGCATGCGCAGTCACGTCATCAGTGCATGATAGCCACGTGATCAGTGCATGCTCAGTCACGTGATCTGGACTTGATCAGCCACGTGATCAGTGCCTGCAGAGTCACGTGATCAGGGCCTGCTGAGCTGCGTGATTCCTGCCGGCTCATCTGCATGACAATTGCCATCTGAGCTGCGTGATTCCTGTCGGCTCATCTGCTTGACAATTGCCAGCTGAGCTGCGTGATTCCTGCCTGGTCACGTGCTTGATTATTGCCAGTTGAGCAGCATGATTCGTCACTGCTGAGCTCCATGCTTATTGCCTGCTGATTGCGTGGTTCGTGTCTGCTCAGCTCTTTGAGTATCGCCTCCTGAGGTCCCTGTTCGGTCGCCACCTGCCGGGGACCAGCCCCAACTGATCCAGGGTATTCGAAGGAGAGATGGCCTAGGCGACTATTTATATGCTAATCAGAGATGTCAAGAATAATAGTATGAGGAGAGCTCAGTAGGAAAATTCGGTGGAGAAAAGAGACTGAGTAGCTTGGTTTACGCGGAAGACCAATCAAACTTCAAGACAAGAAGTTTGCACCACTTACGTAGGCCGCAGGCGCCCTCTCGAATAGCGAAAGGTGCCTCACCCTAGACACCTTCTCGAGTGGGTCTTAGCAGCCCAGGCATAATTAGTAAGCGTGGTGGGTTCCGCGCTCCAGATGGAGACTCAGCTGGAAGTTAAAGGGAAGAATGACAAGGAACTTTATGAATTGGAGCTGTAAGTTAACTCTTTGACAGAGAGAGCGAGATGGTGGTGGGGGACAGCCCCCAGTGAAATCAGAGGTGAGAGCACAAAGCAATACAGTAGGCAGACTCTGGTTTTTTTGGGGGGGAGATGCTCGAGAATATCCGGGTGGACTCCTGAGGCTCGATCCCGCATTTGCGTATGCCGAGCCTCCTTCCTCATGACCTTTGTCCAGAGTGGAAGGCCTCCCCCGGCTCCCGGCACATGATCAGTGCATGCTCAGTCACGATATCAGTGCCTGCTCAGCCACGTGATCACTGACGGCACAGTCACGTGATCAGCGCCTCTCAGTCACGTGATCACCGTATGATAAACACGTGATCAGTGAACGACCAGCCACGTGATCACTGCATGCGCGGTCAGGTGGTCAGTTCCTGATCAGCCACCTGATCAGTGCGTGCACAGTCCCCCTGATCAGCGCCTGTCAGTCACTGATCACTGCCTGATAAACACGTGATCAGTGCCGAACAGCCACGTCATCAGTGCATGCGCAGTCCGTGATCAGTGCATGATAGCACGTGATCAGTGCGTGCACAGTCCCATGATCAGCGCCTGTCAGTCACTGATCATTGCCTGATAAACACGTGATCAGTGCATGATGAGCCATGTGATCAGTGCCTGATCAGCCACGTCATCAGTGCATGCGCAGTCACGTCATCAGTGCATGATAGCCACGTGATCAGTGCATGCTCAGTCACGTGATCTGGACTTGATCAGCCACGTGATCAGTGCCTGCAGAGTCACGTGATCAGGGCCTGCTGAGCTGCGTGATTCCTGCGGCTCATCTGCTTGACAATTGCCAGCTGAGCTGCGTGATTCCTGCCTGGTCACGTGCTTGATTATTGCCCAGTTGAGCAGCATGATTCGTCACTGCTGAGCTCCATGCTTATTGCCTGCTGATTGCGTGGTTCGTGTCTGCTCAGCTTATTGAGTAATCGCCTCCTGAGGTCCCTGTTCGGTCGCTCACTGCCGGGGACCAGCCCCAACTGATCCAGGGTATTCGAAGGAGAGATGGCCTAAGGCGACTATTTATATGCTAATCAGAGATGTCAAGAATAATAGTATGAGAGAGCTCAGTAGGAAAATTCGGTGGAGAAAAGAGACTGAGTAGCTTGGTTTACGCGGAAGACCAATCAAACTTCAAGACAAGAAGTTTGCACCACTTACGTAGGCGCAGGCGCCCTCTCGAATAGCGAAAGGTGCCTCACCCTAGACACCTTCTCGAGTGGGTCTTAGCAGCCCAGGCATAATTAGTAAGCGTGGTGGGTTCCGCGCTCCAGATGGAGACTCAGCTGGAAGTTAAAGGGAAGAATGACAAGGAACTTTATGAATTGGAGCTGTAAGTTAACTCTTTGACAGAGAGAGCGAGATGGTGGTGGGGGACAGCCCCCAGTGAAATCAGAGGTGAGAGCACAAAGCAATACAGTAGGCAGACTCTGGTTTTTTTGGGGGGGAGATGCTCGAGAATATCCGGGTGGACTCCTGAGGCTCGATCCCGCATTTGCGTATGCCGAGCCTCCTTCCTCATGACCTTTGTCCAGAGTGGAATGCCTCCCCGGCTCCCGGCACATGATCAGTGCATGCTCAGTCACGATATCAGTGCCTGCTCAGCCACGTGATCACTGACGGCACAGTCACGTGATCAGCGCCTCTCAGTCACGTGATCACCGTATGATAAACACGTGATCAGTGAACGACCAGCCACGTGATCACTGCATGCGCAGGTCAGGTGGTCAGTTCCTGATCAGCCACCTGATCAGTGCGTGCACAGTCCCCTGATCAGCGCCTGTCAGTCACTGATCACTGCCTGATAAACACGTGATCAGTGCCCGAACAGCCACGTCATCAAGTGCATGCGCAGTCACGTGATCAGTGCATGATAGCCACGTGATCAGTGCGTGCACAGTCCCATGATCAGCGCCTGTCAGTCACTGATCATTGCCTGATAAACACGTGATCAGTGCATGATGAGCCATGTGATCAGTGCCTGATCAGCCACCGTCATCAGTGCATGCGCAGTCACGTCATCAGTGCATGATAGCCACGTGATCAGTGCATGCTCAGTCACGTGATTGGACTTGATCAGCCACGTGATCAGTGCCTGCAGAGTCACGTGATCAGGGCCTGCTGAGCTGCGTGATTCCTGCCGGCTCATCTGCATGACAATTGCCATCTGAGCTGCGTGATTCCTGTCGGCTCATCTGCTTGACAATTGCCAGCTGAGCTGCGTGATTCCTGCCTGGTCACGTGCTTGATTATTGCCAGTTGAGCAGCATGATTCGTCACTGCTGAGCTCCATGCTTATTGCCTGCTGATTGCGTGGTTCGTGTCTGCTCAGCTCTTTGAGTATCGCCTCCTGAGGTCCCTGTTCGGTCGCCACCTGCCGGGGACCAGCCCCAACTGATCCAGGGTATTCGAAGGAGAGATGGCCTAGGCGACTATTTATATGCTAATCAGAGATGTCAAGAATAATAGTATGAGGAGAGCTCAGTAGGAAAATTCGGTGGAGAAAAGAGACTGAGTAGCTTGGTTTACGCGGAAGACCAATCAAACTTCAAGACAAGAAGTTTGCACCACTTACGTAGGCCGCAGGCGCCCTCTCGAATAGCGAAAGGTGCCTCACCCTAGACACCTTCTCGAGTGGGTCTTAGCAGCCCAGGCATAATTAGTAAGCGTGGTGGGTTCCGCGCTCCAGATGGAGACTCAGCTGGAAGTTAAAGGGAAGAATGACAAGGAACTTATGAATTGGAGCTGTAAGTTAACTCTTTGACAGAGAGAGCGAGATGGTGGTGGGGGACAGCCCCCAGTGAAATCAGAGGTGAGAGCACAAAGCAATACAGTAGGCAGACTCTGGTTTTTTTGGGGGGAGATGCTCGAGAATATCCGGGTGGACTCCTGAGGCTCGATCCCGCATTTGCGTATGCCGAGCCTCCTTCCTCATGACCTTTGTCCAGAGTGGAAGGCCTCCCCGGCTCCCGGCACATGATCAGTGCATGCTCAGTCACGATATCAGTGCCTGCTCAGCCACGTGATCACTGACGGCACAGTCACGTGATCAGCGCCTCTCAGTCACGTGATCACCGTATGATAAACACGTGATCAGTGAACGACCAGCCACGTGATCACTGCATGCGCGGTCAGGTGGTCAGTTCCTGATCAGCCACCTGATCAGTGCGTGCACAGTCCCCTGATCAGCGCCTGTCAGTCACTGATCACTGCCTGATAAACACGTGATCAGTGCCCGAACAGCCACGTCATCAGTGCATGCGCAGTCACGTGATCAGTGCATGATAGCCACGTGATCAGTGCGTGCACAGTCCCATGATCAGCGCCTGTCAGTCACTGATCATTGCCTGATAAACACGTGATCAGTGCATGATGAGCCATGTGATCAGTGCCTGATCAGCCACGTCATCAGTGCATGCGCAGTCACGTCATCAGTGCATGATAGCCACGTGATCAGTGCATGCTCAGGTCACGTGATCTGGACTTGATCAGCCACGTGATCAGTGCCTGCAGAGTCACGTGATCAGGGCCTGCTGAGCTGCGTGATTCCTGCCGGCTCATCTGCATGACAATTGCCATCTGAGCTGCGTGATTCCTGTCGGCTCATCTGCTTGACAATTGCCAGCTGAGCTGCGTGATTCCTGCCTGGTCACGTGCTTGATTATTGCCAGTTGAGCAGCATGATTCGTCACTGCTGAGCTCCATGCTTATTGCCTGCTGATTGCGTGGTTCGTGTCTGCTCAGCTCTTTGAGTATCGCCTCCTGAGGTCCCTGTTCGGTCGCCACCTGCCGGGGACCAGCCCCAACTGATCCAGGGTATTCGAAGGAGAGATGGCCTAGGCGACTATTTATATGCTAATCAGAGATGTCAAGAATAATAGTATGAGGAGAGCTCAGTAGGAAAATTCGGTGGAGAAAAGAGACTGAGTAGCTTGGTTTACGCGGAAGACCAATCAAACTTCAAGACAAGAAGTTTGCACCACTTACGTAGGCCGCAGGCGCCCTCTCGAATAGCGAAAGGTGCCTCACCCTAGACACCTTCTCGAGTGGGTCTTAGCAGCCCAGGCATAATTAGTAAGCGTGGTGGGTTCCGCGCTCCAGATGGAGACTCAGCTGGAAGTTAAAGGGAAGAATGACAAGGAACTTTATGAATTGGAGCTGTAAGTTAACTCTTTGACAGAGAGAGCGAGATGGTGGTGGGGGACAGCCCCCAGTGAAATCAGAGGTGAGAGCACAAAGCAATACAGTAGGCAGACTCTGGTTTTTTTGGGGGGAGATGCTCGAGAATATCCGGGTGGACTCCTGAGGCTCGATCCCGCATTTGCGTATGCCGAGCCTCCTTCCTCATGACCTTTGTCCAGAGTGGAAGGCCTCCCCGGCTCCCGGCACATGATCAGTGCATGCTCAGTCACGATATCAGTGCCTGCTCAGCCACGTGATCACTGACGGCACAGTCACGTGATCAGCGCCTCTCAGTCACGTGATCACCGTATGATAAACACGTGATCAGTGAACGACCAGCCACGTGATCACTGCATGCGCAGTCAGGTGGTCAGTTCCTGATCAGCCACCTGATCAGTGCGTGCACAGTCCCCTGATCAGCGCCTGTCAGTCACTGATCACTGCCTGATAAACACGTGATCAGTGCCCGAACAGCCACGTCATCAGTGCATGCGCAGTCCACGTGATCAGTGCATGATAGCCACGTGATCAGTGCGTGCACAGTCCCATGATCAGCGCCTGTCAGTCACTGATCATTGCCTGATAAACACGTGATCAGTGCATGATGAGCCATGTGATCAGTGCCTGATCAGCCACGTCATCAGTGCATGCGCAGTCACGTCATCAGTGCATGATAGCCACGTGATCAGTGCATGCTCAGTCACGTGATCTGGACTTGATCAGCCACGTGATCAGTGCCTGCCAGAGTCACGTGATCAGGGCCTGCTGAGCTGCGTGATTCCTGCCGGCTCATCTGCATGACAATTGCCATCTGAGCTGCGTGATTCCTGTCGGCTCATCTGCTTGACAATTGCCAGCTGAGCTGCGTGATTCCTGCCTGGTCACGTGCTTGATTATTGCCAGTTGAGCAGCATGATTCGTCACTGCTGAGCTCCATGCTTATTGCCTGCTGATTGCGTGGTTCGTGTCTGCTCAGCTCTTTGAGTATCGCCTCCTGAGGTCCCTGTTCGGTCGCCACCTGCCGGGGACCAGCCCCAACTGATCCAGGGTATTCGAAGGAGAGATGGCCTAGGCGACTATTTATATGCTAATCAGAGATGTCAAGAATAATAGTATGAGGAGAGCTCAGTAGGAAAATTCGGTGGAGAAAAGAGACTGAGTAGCTTGGTTTACGCGGAAGACCAATCAAACTTCAAGACAAGAAGTTTGCACCACTTACGTAGGCCGCAGGCGCCCTCTCGAATAGCGAAAGGTGCCTCACCCTAGACACCTTCTCGAGTGGGTCTTAGCAGCCCAGGCATAATTAGTAAGCGTGGTGGGTTCCGCGCTCCAGATGGAGACTCAGCTGGAAGTTAAAGGGAAGAATGACAAGGAACTTTATGAATTGGAGCTGTAAGTTAACTCTTTGACAGAGAGAGCGAGATGGTGGTGGGGGACAGCCCCCAGTGAAATCAGAGGTGAGAGCACAAAGCAATACAGTAGGCAGACTCTGGTTTTTTTGGGGGGGAGATGCTCGAGAATATCCGGGTGGACTCCTGAGGCTCGATCCCGCATTTGCGTATGCCGAGCCTCCTTCCTCATGACCTTTGTCCAGAGTGGAAGGCCTCCCCGGCTCCCGGCACATGATCAGTGCATGCTCAGTCACGATATCAGTGCCTGCTCAGCCACGTGATCACTGACGGCACAGTCACGTGATCAGCGCCTCTCAGTCACGTGATCACCGTATGATAAACACGTGATCAGTGAACGACCAGCCACGTGATCACTGCATGCGCGGTCAGGTGGTCAGTTCCTGATCAGCCACCTGATCAGTGCGTGCACAGTCCCCTGATCAGCGCCTGTCAGTCACTGATCACTGCCTGATAAACACGTGATCAGTGCCCGAACAGCCACGTCATCAGTGCATGCGCAGTCCCGTGATCAGTGCATGATAGCCACGTGATCAGTGCGTGCACAGTCCCATGATCAGCGCCTGTCAGTCACTGATCATTGCCTGATAAACACGTGATCAGTGCATGATGAGCCATGTGATCAGTGCCCTGATCAGCCACGTCATCAGTGCATGCGCAGTCACGTCATCAGTGCATGATAGCCACGTGATCAGTGCATGCTCAGTCACGTGATCTGGACTTGAATCAGCCACGTGATCAGTGCCTGCAGAGTCACGTGATCAGGGCCTGCTGAGCTGCGTGATTCCTGCCGGCTCATCTGCATGACAATTGCCATCTGAGCTGCGTGATTCCTGTCGGCTCATCTGCTTGACAATTGCCAGCTGAGCTGCGTGATTCCTGCCTGGTCACGTGCTTGATTATTGCCAGTTGAGCAGCATGATTCGTCACTGCTGAGCTCCATGCTTATTGCCTGCTGATTGCGTGGTTCGTGTCTGCTCAGCTCTTTGAGTATCGCCTCCTGAGGTCCCTGTTCGGTCGCCACCTGCCGGGGACCAGCCCCAACTGATCCAGGGTATTCGAAGGAGAGATGGCCTAGGCGACTATTTATATGCTAATCAGAGATGTCAAGAATAATAGTATGAGGAGAGCTCAGTAGGAAAATTCGGTGGAGAAAAGAGACTGAGTAGCTTGGTTTACGCGGAAGACCAATCAAACTTCAAGACAAGAAGTTTGCACCACTTACGTAGGCCGCAGGCGCCCTCTCGAATAGCGAAAGGTGCCTCACCCTAGACACCTTCTCGAGTGGGTCTTAGCAGCCCAGGCATAATTAGTAAGCGTGGTGGGTTCCGCGCTCCAGATGGAGACTCAGCTGGAAGTTAAAGGGAAGAATGACAAGGAACTTTATGAATTGGAGCTGTAAGTTAACTCTTTGACAGAGAGAGCGAGATGGTGGTGGGGGACAGCCCCCAGTGAAATCAGAGGTGAGAGCACAAAGCAATACAGTAGGCAGACTCTGGTTTTTTTGGGGGGGAGATGCTCGAGAATATCCGGGTGGACTCCTGAGGCTCGATCCCGCATTTGCGTATGCCGAGCCTCCTTCCTCATGACCTTTGTCCAGAGTGGAAGGCCTCCCCGGCTCCCGGCACATGATCAGTGCATGCTCAGTCACGATATCAGTGCCTGCTCAGCCACGTGATCACTGACGGCACAGTCACGTGATCAGCGCCTCTCAGTCACGTGATCACCGTATGATAAACACGTGATCAGTGAACGACCAGCCACGTGATCACTGCATGCGCGGTCAGGTGGTCAGTTCCTGATCAGCCACCTGATCAGTGCGTGCACAGTCCCCTGATCAGCGCCTGTCAGTCACTGATCACTGCCTGATAAACACGTGATCAGTGCCCGAACAGCCACGTCATCAGTGCATGCGCAGTCACGTGATCAGTGCATGATAGCCACGTGATCAGTGCGTGCACAGTCCCATGATCAGCGCCTGTCAGTCACTGATCATTGCCTGATAAACACGTGATCAGTGCATGATGAGCCATGTGATCAGTGCCTGATCAGCCACGTCATCAGTGCATGCGCAGTCACGTCATCAGTGCATGATAGCCACGTGATCAGTGCATGCTCAGTCACGTGATCTGGACTTGATCAGCCACGTGATCAGTGCCTGCAGAGTCACGTGATCAGGGCCTGCTGAGCTGCGTGATTCCTGCCGGCTCATCTGCATGACAATTGCCATCTGAGCTGCGTGATTCCTGTCGGCTCATCTGCTTGACAATTGCCAGCTGAGCTGCGTGATTCCTGCCTGGTCACGTGCTTGATTATTGCCAGTTGAGCAGCATGATTCGTCACTGCTGAGCTCCATGCTTATTGCCTGCTGATTGCGTGGTTCGTGTCTGCTCAGCTCTTTGAGTATCGCCTCCTGAGGTCCCTGTTCGGTCGCCACCTGCCGGGGACCAGCCCCAACTGATCCAGGGTATTCGAAGGAGAGATGGCCTAGGCGACTATTTATATGCTAATCAGAGATGTCAAGAATAATAGTATGAGGAGAGCTCAGTAGGAAAATTCGGTGGAGAAAAGAGACTGAGTAGCTTGGTTTACGCGGAAGACCAATCAAACTTCAAGACAAGAAGTTTTGCACCACTTACGTAGGCCGCAGGCGCCCTCTCGAATAGCGAAAGGTGCCTCACCCTAGACACCTTCTCGAGTGGGTCTTAGCAGCCCAGGCATAATTAGTAAGCGTGGTGGGTTCCGCGCTCCAGATGGAGACTCAGCTGGAAGTTAAAGGGAAGAATGACAAGGAACTTTATGAATTGGAGCTGTAAGTTAACTCTTTGACAGAGAGAGCGAGATGGTGGTGGGGGACAGCCCCCAGTGAAATCAGAGGTGAGAGCACAAAGCAATACAGTAGGCAGACTCTGGTTTTTTTGGGGGGGAGATGCTCGAGAATATCCGGGTGGACTCCTGAGGCTCGATCCCGCATTTGCGTATGCCGAGCCTCCTTCCTCATGACCTTTGTCCAGAGTGGAATGCCTCCCCGGCTCCCGGCACATGATCAGTGCATGCTCAGTCACGATATCAGTGCCTGCTCAGCCACGTGATCACTGACGGCACAGTCACGTGATCAGCGCCTCTCAGTCACGTGATCACCGTATGATAAACACGTGATCAGTGAACGACCAGCCACGTGATCACTGCATGCGCGGTCAGGTGGTCAGTTCCTGATCAGCCACCTGATCAGTGCGTGCACAGTCCCCTGATCAGCGCCTGTCAGTCACTGATCACTGCCTGATAAACACGTGATCAGTGCCCGAACAGCCACGTCATCAGTGCATGCGCAGTCACGTGATCAGTGCATGATAGCCACGTGATCAGTGCGTGCACAGTCCCATGATCAGCGCCTGTCAGTCACTGATCATTGCCTGATAAACACGTGATCAGTGCATGATGAGCCATGTGATCAGTGCCTGATCAGCCACGTCATCAGTGCATGCGCAGTCACGTCATCAGTGCATGATAGCCACGTGATCAGTGCATGCTCAGTCACGTGATCTGGACTTGATCAGCCACGTGATCAGTGCCTGCAGAGTCACGTGATCAGGGCCTGCTGAGCTGCGTGATTCCTGCCGGCTCATCTGCATGACAATTGCCATCTGAGCTGCGTGATTCCTGTCGGCTCATCTGCTTGACAATTGCCAGCTGAGCTGCGTGATTCCTGCCTGGTCACGTGCTTGATTATTGCCAGTTGAGCAGCATGATTCGTCACTGCTGAGCTCCATGCTTATTGCCTGCTGATTGCGTGGTTCGTGTCTGCTCAGCTCTTTGAGTATCGCCTCCTGAGGTCCCTGTTCGGTCGCCACCTGCCGGGGACCAGCCCCAACTGATCCAGGGTATTCGAAGGAGAGATGGCCTAGGCGACTATTTATATGCTAATCAGAGATGTCAAGAATAATAGTATGAGGAGAGCTCAGTAGGAAAATTCGGTGGAGAAAAGAGACTGAGTAGCTTGGTTTACGCGGAAGACCAATCAAACTTCAAGACAAGAAGTTTGCACCCACTTACGTAGGCCGCAGGCGCCCTCTCGAATAGCGAAAGGTGCCTCACCCTAGACACCTTCTCGAGTGGGTCTTAGCAGCCCAGGCATAATTAGTAAGCGTGGTGGGTTCCGCGCTCCAGATGGAGACTCAGCTGGAAGTTAAGGGAAGAATGACAAGGAACTTTATGAATTGGAGCTGTAAGTTAAACTCTTTGACAGAGAGAGCGAGATGGTGGTGGGGGACAGCCCCCAGTGAAATCAGAGGTGAGAGCACAAAGCAATACAGTAGGCAGACTCTGGTTTTTTTGGGGGGAGATGCTCGAGAATATCCGGGTGGACTCCTGAGGCTCGATCCCCGCATTTGCGTATGCCGAGCCTCCTTCCTCATGACCTTTGTCCAGAGTGGGAAGGCCTCCCCGGCTCCCGGCACATGATCAGTGCATGCTCAGTCACGATATCAGTGCCTGCTCAGCCACGTGATCACTGACGGCACAGTCACGTGATCAGCGCCTCTCAGTCACGTGATCACCGTATGATAAACACGTGATCAGTGAACGACCAGCCACGTGATCACTGCATGCGCGGTCAGGTGGTCAGTTCCTGATCAGCCACCTGATCAGTGCGTGCACAGTCCCCTGATCAGCGCCTGTCAGTCACTGATCACTGCCTGATAAACACGTGATCAGTGCCCGAACAGCCACGTCATCAGTGCATGCGCAGTCACGTGATCAGTGCATGATAGCCACGTGATCAGTGCGTGCACAGTCCCATGATCAGCGCCTGTCAGTCACTGATCATTGCCTGATAAACACGTGATCAGTGCATGATGAGCCATGTGATCAGTGCCTGATCAGCCACGTCATCAGTGCATGCGCAGTCACGTCATCAGTGCATGATAGCCACGTGATCAGTGCATGCTCAGTCACGTGATCTGGACTTGATCAGCCACGTGATCAGTGCCTGCAGAGTCACGTGATCAGGGCCTGCTGAGCTGCGTGATTCCTGCCGGCTCATCTGCATGACAATTGCCATCTGAGCTGCGTGATTCCTTGTCGGCTCATCTGCTTGACAATTGCCAGCTGAGCTGCGTGATTCCTGCCTGGTCACGTGCTTGATTATGCCAGTTGAGCAGCATGATTCATCACCGCTGAGCTCCATGCTTATTGCCTGCTGATTGCGTGGTTCGTGTCTGCTCAGCTCTTTGAGTATCGCCCTCCTGAGGTCCCTGTTCGGTCGCCACCTGCCGGGGACCAGCCCCAACTGATCCAGGGTATTCGAAGGAGAGATGGCCTAGGCGACTATTTATATGCTAATCAGAGATGTCAAGAATAATAGTATGAGGAGAGCTCAGTAGGAAAATTCGGTGGAGAAAAGAGACTGAGTAGCTTGGTTTACGCGGAAGACCAATCAAACTTCAAGACAAGAAGTTTGCACCACTTACGTAGGCCGCAGGCGCCCTCTCGAATAGCGAAAGGTGCCTCACCCTAGACACCTTCTCGAGTGGGTCTTAGCAGCCCAGGCATAATTAGTAAGCGTGGTGGGTTCCGCGCTCCAGATGGAGACTCAGCTGGAAGTTAAAGGGAAGAATGACAAGGAACTTTATGAATTGGAGCTGTAAGTTAACTCTTTGACAGAGAGAGCGAGATGGTGGTGGGGGACAGCCCCCAGTGAAATCAGAGGTGAGAGCACAAAGCAATACAGTAGGCAGACTCTGGTTTTTTTGGGGGGGAGATGCTCGAGAATATCCGGGTGGACTCCTGAGGCTCGATCCCGCATTTGCGTATGCCGAGCCTCCTTCCTCATGACCTTTGTCCAGAGTGGAATGCCTCCCCGGCTCCCGGCACATGATCAGTGCATGCTCAGTCACGATATCAGTGCCTGCTCAGCCACGTGATCACTGACGGCACAGTCACGTGATCAGCGCCTCTCAGTCACGTGATCACCGTATGATAAACACGTGATCAGTGAACGACCAGCCACGTGATCACTGCATGCGCGGTCAGGTGGTCAGTTCCTGATCAGCCACCTGATCAGTGCGTGCACAGTCCCCTGATCAGCGCCTGTCAGTCACTGATCACTGCCTGATAAACACGTGATCAGTGCCCGAACAGCCACGTCATCAGTGCATGCGCAGTCACGTGATCAGTGCATGATAGCCACGTGATCAGTGCGTGCACAGTCCCATGATCAGCGCCTGTCAGTCACTGATCATTGCCTGATAAACACGTGATCAGTGCATGATGAGCCATGTGATCAGTGCCTGATCAGCCACGTCATCAGTGCATGCGCAGTCACGTCATCAGTGCATGATAGCCACGTGATCAGTGCATGCTCAGTCACGTGATCTGGACTTGATCAGCCACGTGATCAGTGCCTGCAGAGTCACGTGATCAGGGCCTGCTGAGCTGCGTGATTCCTGCCGGCTCATCTGCATGACAATTGCCATCTGAGCTGCGTGATTCCTGTCGGCTCATCTGCTTGACAATTGCCAGCTGAGCTGCGTGATTCCTGCCTGGTCACGTGCTTGATTATTGCCAGTTGAGCAGCATGATTCGTCACTGCTGAGCTCCATGCTTATTGCCTGCTGATTGCGTGGTTCGTGTCTGC
>NW_020190406.1:0-5368 GCF_002263795.3 Bos taurus
CTTTGTCCAGAATGGAAGTCCTCCCCGGCTCCCGGCACATGATCAGTGCATGCTCACTCACGATATCAGTGCATGATCAGCCACGTGATCACTGACGGCACAGTCACGTGATCAGCGCCTCTCAGTCACGTGATCACCGGATGATAAACACGTGATCAGTGAACGACCAGCCACGTGATCACTGCCTGCACAGTCAGGAAGTCAGTTCGTGATCAGCCAACTGATCAGTGCGTGCACAGTCCCATGATGAGCGCCTGTCAGTCACTGATCACTGTCTGATAAACACGTGATCAGTGCCCGATCAGCCATGTCATCAGTCCTTGTGAAGTCACGTGATCAGTGCATGATAGCCACGTGATCAGTGCGTGCACAGTCCCATGATCAGCGCCTGTCAGTCACTGATCATTGCCTGATTAACACGTGATAAGTGCATGATGAGCCATGTGATCAGTGCCTGAGCAGCCACATCATCAGTGCATGAGCAGTCACGTGATCAGTGCATGATAGCCACGTGATTAGTGCATGCTGAGTCACGTTATCTGACTTGATCAGCCACTTGATCAGTGCCTGCAGAGTCACGTGATCAGGGCCTGCTGAGCTGCGTGATTCCTGCCGGCTCATGTGCATGACAATTGCCAGCTGAGCTGCGTGATTCCTGTCGGTCATCTGCTTGACAATTACCAGCTGAGCTGCGTGATTCCTCCCTGGTCACCTGCTTGATTATTGCCAGTTGAGCAGCATGATTCGTCACTGCTGACCTCCATGCTTATTGCCTGCTGATTGCGTGGTTCGTGTCTGCACAGCTCTTTGAGTATTGCCTCCTGAGGTCCCTGTTCGGGCTCCACCTGCCCGGCGCCAGCCCCAGCTGATCCAAGGTATTCGAAGGAGAGATGGCCTAGGCGACTATTTATATGCTAATCAGAGATGTCAAGAATAATAGTATGAGGAGAGCTCAGTAGGAAAATTCGGGGAGAGAAAAGAGACTCAGTAGATTGGTTTACGCGGAAGACCAATCAAACTTCAAGACATGAAGTTTGCACCACTTACGTAGGCCGCAGGCGCCCTCTCGAATAACGAAAGGTGCCTCACCCTAGACACCTTCTCGAGTGGGTCTTAGCAGCCCAGGCATAATTAGTAATCGTGGTGGGTTCCGCGCTCCAGATGGAGACTCAGCTGGAAGTTAAAGGGAGAATGACAAGGAACTTTATGAATTGGAGCTGTAAGTTAACTCTTTGACAGAGAGAGCGAGATGGTGGTGGGGGACAGCCCCCAGTGAAATCAGAGGTGAGTGCACAAAGCAATACAGTAGGCAGACTCTGATTTTTTTGGGGGGAGATGCTCGAGAATATCCGGGTGGACCCTGGGCTCGATCCCGCATTTGCGTATGCCGAGCCTCCTTCCTCATGACCTTTGTCCAGAATGGAAGTCCTCCCCGGCTCCCGGCACATGATCAGTGCATGCTCACTCACGATATCAGTGCATGATCAGCCACGTGATCACTGACGGCACAGTCACGTGATCAGCGCCTCTCAGTCACGGGATCACCGGGTGATAAACACATGATCAGTGAACGACCAGCCACGTGATCACTGCATGCGCAGTCAGGTGGCCAGTTCCTGATCAGCCACGTGATCAGTGCGTGCACAGTCCCATGATCAGCGCCTGTCAGTCACTGATCACTGCCTGATAAACACGTGATCAGTGCCCGAACAGCCACGTCATCAGTGCATGCGCAGTCACGTGATCAGTGCATGATAGCCACGTGATCAGTGCATGCTCAGTCACGTGATCTGTACTTGATCAGCCACGTGATCAGTGCCTGCAGAGTCACGTGATCAGGGCCTGCTGAGCTGCGTGATTCCTGCCGGCTCATCTGCATGACAATTGCCAGCTGAGCTGCGTGATTCCTGCCGGCTCATCTGCTTGACAATTGCCAGCTGAGCTGCGTGATTCCTGCCTGGTCACCTGCTTGATTATTGCCAGTTGAGCAGCATGATTCGTCACTGCTGAGCTCCATGCTTATTGCCTGCTGATTGCGTGGTTCGTGTCTGCTCAGCTCTTTGAGTATTGCCTCCTGAGGTCCCTGTTGGGCGCCACCTGCCGGGGACCAGCCCCAGCTGATCCAGGGTATTCGAAGGAGAGATGGCCTAGGCGACTATTTATATGCTAATCAGAGATGTCAAGAATAATAGTATGAGGAGAGCTCAGTAGGAAAATTCGGTGGAGAAAAGAGACTGAGTAGCTTGGTTTACGCGGAAGACCAATTAAACTTCAAGACATGAAGCAAGCACCACTTACGTAGGCCGCAGGCGCCCTCTCGAATAACGAAAGGTGCCTCACCCTAGACACCTTCTCGAGTGGGTCTTAGCAGCCCAGGCATAATTAGTAAGCGTGGTGGGTTCCGCGCTCCAGATGGAGACTCAGCTGGAAGTTAAAGGAAGAATGACAAGGAACTTTATGAATTGGAGCTGTAAGTTAACTCTTTGACAGAGAGAGCGAGATGGTGGTGGGGTTCAGCCCCCAGTGAAATCAGAGGTGAGTGCACAAAGCAATACAGTAGGCAGACTCTGGTTTTTTTTGGGGGGAGATGCTCGAGAATATCCGGGTGGACCCCTGAGGCTCGATCCCGCATTTGCGTATGCCGAGCCTCCTTCCTCATTACCTTTGTCCATAATGGAAGTCCTCCCCGGCTCCCGGCACATGATCAGTGCATGCTCACTCACGATATCAGTGCATGATCAGCCACGTGATCACTGACGGCACAGTCACGTGATCAGCGCCTCTCAGTCACGTGATCACCGTATGATAAACACGTGATCAGTGAACGACCAGCCACGTGATCACTGCCTGCACAGTCAGGAAGTCAGTTCCTGATCAGCCACGTGATCAGTGCGTGCACAGTCCCATGATGACCGCCTGTCAGTCACTGATCACTGTCTGATAAACACATGATCAGTGCCCGATCAGCCATGTCATCAGTCCATGTGAAGTCACGTGATCAGTGCATGATAGCCATGTGATCAGTGCGTGCACAGTCCCATGATCAGCGCCTGTCAGTCACTGATCATTGCCTGATAAACACGTGATAAGTGCATGATGAGCCATGTGATCAGTGCCTGAGCAGCCACGTCATCAGTGCATGAGCAGTCAGGTCATCAGTGCATGATAGCCACGTGATCAGTGCATGTTCAGTCACGTGATCTGTACTTGATCAGCCACGTGATCAGTGACTGCAGAGTCACGTGATCAGGGCCTGCTGAGCTGCGTGATTCCTGCCTGGTCACCTGCTTTATTATTGACAGTTGAGCAGCATGATTCGTCACTGCTGAGCTCCATGCTTATTGCTTGCTGATTGCGTGGTTCGTGTCTGCACAGCTCTTTGAGTATTGCCCCCTGAGGTCCCTGTTCGGGCGCCGCCTGCCGGGGACCAGCCCGACCTGATCCAGGGTATTCGATGGAGAGATGGCCTAGGCGACTATTTATATGCTAATCAGAGATGTCAAGAATAATAATATGAGGAGAGCTCAGTAGGAAAATTCGGTGGAGAAAAGAAACTGAGTAGCTTGGTTTACGCGGAAGACCAATCAAACTTCAAGACATGAAGTTTGGACCACTTACGTAGGCCGCAGGCGCCCTCTCGAATGGCGGAAGGTGCCTCACCCTAGACACCTTCTCGAGTGGGTCTTAGCAGCCAGGCATAATTAGTAAGCGTGGTGGGTGCCGCGCTCCAGATGGAGACTCAGCTGGAAGTTAAAGCGAAGAATGACAAGGAACTTTATGAATTGGAGCTGTAAGTTAACACTTTGACAGACAGAGCGAGATGGTGGTGGGGGACAGCCCCCAGTGAAATCAGAGGTGAGAGCACAAAGCAATACAGTAGGCAGACTCTGGTTTTTTTTGGGGGGGAGATGCTCGAGAATATCCGGGTGGACTCCTGAGGCTCGATTCCGCATTTGCGTATGCCGAGCCTCCTTCCTCATGACCTTTGTCCAGAGTGGAAGGCCTCCCCGGCTCCGGGCACATGATCAGTGCATGCTCACTCACGATATCAGTGCATGATCAGCGACGTGATCACTGACGGCCAGTCACGTGATCAGCGCTCTCAGTCACGGGATCACCGGGTGATAAACACGTGATCAGTGAACGACCAGCCACGGGATCACTGCATGCGCAGTCAGGTGGCCAGTTCCTGATCAGCCACGTGATCAGTGCGTGCACAGTCCCATGATCAGCGCCTGTCAGTCACTGATCACTGCCTGATAAACACGTGATCAGTGCCCGAACAGCCAAGTCATCAGTGCATGCGCAGTCACGTGATCAGTGCATGATAGCCACGTGATCAGTGCGTGCACAGTCCCATGATCAGCGCCTGTCAGTCACTGATCATTGCCTGATAACACGTGATCAGTGCATGATGAGCCATGTGATCAGTGCCTGATCCGCCAGGTCATCAGTGCATGCGCAGTCACGTGATCAGTGCATGATAGCCACGTGATCAGTGCATGCTCAGTCACGTGATCTGTACTTTATCAGCCACGTGAACAGTGCCTGCAGAGTCACGTGATCAGGGCCTGCTGAGCTGCGTGATTCCTGCCGGCTCATCTGCATGACAATTGCCAGCTGAGCTGCGTGATTCCTGCCTGGTCACCTGCTTGATTATTTGCCGCAGTTGAAGCAGCCATGATTCGTCACTGCTGACCTCCATGCTTATTGCTGCTGATTGGTGTGGTTCGTGTCTGCACAGCTCTTTGAGTATTGCCTCCTGAGGTCCCTGTTCGGTCGCCACCTGCGGGGACCCAGCCCCAGCTGATCCAGGGTATTCGAAGGAGAGATGGCCTAGCGACTATTTATATGCTAACAGAGATGTCAAGAATAATGTATGAGGAGAGCTCAGTAGGAAAATTCGGTGGAGAAAAGAGACTGAGTAGCTTGGTTTTACGCGGAAGACCAATTAAACTTCAAGACATAAGTTTGCACCACTTACGTAGGCCGCAGGCGCCCTCTCGAATAACGAAAGGTGCCTCACCCTAGACACCTTCTCGAGTGGGTCTTAGCAGCCCAGGCATAATTAGTAATCGTGGTGGGTTCCGCGCTCCAGATGGAGACTCAGCTGAAGTTTAAAGGGAAAATGACAAGGAATTTATGAATTGGAGCTGTAAGTTAACTCTTTGACAGAGAGAGCGGATGGTGGTGGGGTTCAGCCCACAGTGAATCAGAGGTGAGTGCACAAAGCAATACAGTAGGCAGACTCTGGTTTTTTTGGGGGGGAGATGCTCGAGAATATCCGGGTGGCCCCTGGGCTCGATCCCGCATTTGCGTATGCCGAGCCTCCTTCCTCATGACCTTTGTCCAGAATGGAAGTCCTCCC
>NW_020190407.1:0-34369 GCF_002263795.3 Bos taurus
ATGATCAGTCACCTGATGGGTGTATGTTCATTCACGTGACCTGTACATGGTAGCTACTGATCATCGCATGATCAGCCACATGAGCAGTGCATGATCGCCACGTGATCATTGCATGACCAGGCATGTGATCAGTGTATGTCCAGCCAAGTGATCAGTGCATGATAGCCACGTGATCAGTGCATGATCAGCCACGTGATCAGTGCATGACCAGGCACGTGATCAGTGGATGATCAATTACGTGATCAGTGCATGATCAGTCACCTGATGGGTGTATGTTCATTCACGTGACCTGTACACGGTAGCTACATGATCATCGCATGATCAGCCACATGAGCAGTGCATGATCGCCACGTGATCATTGCATGACCAGGCATGTGATCAGTGTATGTCCAGCCAAGTGATCAGTGCATGATAGCCACGTGATCAGTGCATGATCAGCCACATGATCAGTGCATGATCAGTCACGTGATACATGTGTGATCAGCCAAGTGATCAGTGCATGTTGAGCCACGTGATCAGTGCAGGATCAATTACGTGATCAGTGCATGATCAGTCACGTGATCAGTACATGATCAGTCACGTAAACAGTGCATGATCATTGACGTGATCTGTGCATGATCAGTCACGTGACCAGTATATGGTAGCTACGTGACCTTTCCATGACGAGCCACGTGAGCAGTGCATGATAGCCACGTGATGTGTGCATGATCAGTTACATGAGCAGAGTATAATCAGCCACGTGATCAGTGCATGAGTGCCACGTGATCAGTGCATGATATGTCACGTGACAGGTGTGTGATCAGCCACGTGAACAGTGCATGTTCAGCCACGTGATCAGTGCATGATAGCCACGTGATCAGTGCATGATCATTTACCTGAGCAGTGTATGATCAGCCACGTGATCAGTGCCATGATATCCAAGTGATCAGTGCATGATCATCACGTGATCAGTGTATGATCAGCCACGTGAACAGTGCATGCTCAGTCACGTGATCCAGGGCCTGCTGAGCTGCGTGATTACTGTTCTGCTCATCTGCTTGACAATTGCCAGCTGAGCTGCATGATTCCTGCCTGTCATCTGCTTGACAATTGCCAGCTGTGCTGTGTAATTCCTGCCTGCTCAGCTGCTTGATTATTGCCAGCTGAGCAGCATGATTCCTCACACCTGAGTTCCATGATTATTGCCTGCTGACTGTTTGATTCGTGCCTACTCAGCTCTTTGTATATTGCCTCCAGAGGCACATGATCAGTGTATGATAGCAAACATGATCAGCGCATGATCAGTCACATGATCAGCGCCATTAAGTCACGTGATCACTACATGATAGTCATGTGATCAGTCCATGCTCAGTCACGGTATCAGTGCATGATCAGCCACGTGATCAGTGCATGATCAGCCAGGTGAACATTTCATGATAGCTATGTGATCAGTTCATGATTTGTCACGTGATCTGTGCATGACCAGGCAGGTGGTCAGTGTATGATCAGCGACGTGATCAGTGCATGATCCGTCACCTAATGGGTGTATGATCAGTCACCTGACCGGTACATGGTAGCTACATGGTCATTGCATGATCAGCCACGTGAGTAGTGCATGATAGCCACGTGATCAGTGCATGATCAATCACGTGTTCAGTGCATGATCAGTCATGTAATCTGTGCATGACCAGGCACGTGATCAGTGTATGACTAGCCAAGTGATCAGTGCATGATAGCCACGTGATCAGTGCATGATCAGTCACGTGATCAGTGCATGATCAGTCACGTGATCAGTGGATGATCAATTACGTGATCAGTGCATGATCAGTCACCTGATGGGTGTATGTTCATTCACGTGACCTGTACACGGTAGCTACATGATCATCGCATGATCAGCCACATGAGGCAGTGCATGATCGCCACTGATCAGTGCATGACCAGGCATGTGATCAGTGTATGTCCAGCCAAGTGATCAGTGCATGATAGCCACGTGATCAGTGCATGATCAGCCACGTGATCAGTGCATGACCAGGCACGTGATCAGTGTATGTCCAGCCAAGTGATCAGTGCATGATAGCCACGTGATCAGTGCATGATCAGTCACATGATCAGTGCATGATCAGTCACGTGAGAGATGTGTGATCAGCCACGTGAACAGTGCATGCTCAGTCACGTGATCAGGGCCTGCTGAGCTGCGTGATTACTGTCTGCTCATCTGCTTGACAATTTCCAGCTGAGCTGCACGATTCCTGCCTGTCATCTCCTTGACAATTGCCACCTGTGCTGCGTAATTCCTGCCTGCTCATCTACTTGATTATTGCCAGCTGAGCAGCATGATTTCTCAGAGGTGAGTTCCATGATTATAGCCTGCTGACTGATTCCTGCCTACTCAGCTCTATGTTCATTGCCTCCAGAGGCACATGATCAGTGTGTGACACCAAACATGATCAGCACATGATCAGTCACATAATCAATGCATGATAAGCCAGGGGATCAGTGCATGATCAATTATGTGATCAGTGCATGATCAGTCATGTGACCAGTACATGGTAGCTGCGTGATCATTGCATGATCAGCCACGTGAGCAGTGCATTATAGCCACGTGATCAGTGCATGATCAGTCACGTGATCTGTGCATGATCAGTCACGTGATCAGTGCATGATCAATGACCTGATCAGTGCATGATCAGTCACGTGACCAGTGCATGGTAGCTACGTGATCATTGCATGATCAGCCACGTGATCAGTGCATGATAGCCACGTGATCAGTGCATGATAGCCACGTGATCAGTGCATGATCAGTCACGTGATACGTGTGTGATCAGCCACGTGATCAGTGCATGTTATCCACGTGATCAGTGCAGGATAGCCACGTGATCACTTCATGATTAATTACGTGTTCTGTACATGATCAGTCACGTGATACGTGTGTGATCAGCCACCGGATCAGTGCGTGATGAGCCATGTGATCAGTGCAGGATCAATTACGTGATCAGTGCATGATCAGTCACATGACCAGTACATGGTAGCTACGTGATCATTGCGTGATCAACCACGTGATCAGTGCATGATAGCTACGTGATCAGTGCATGAGAGCCACGTGATCAGTGCATGATCAGTCACGTGATACATGTGTGATCAGCCACGTGATCAGTGCATGTTGAGCCACGTGATCAGTGCAGGATCAATTACGTGATCAGTGCATGATCAGTCACGTGATCAGTACATGATCAGTCCCGTAAACAGTGCATGATCATTGACGTGATCTGTGCATGATCAGTCACGTGACCAGTATATGGTAGCTACGTGAGCTTTCCATAACGAGCCACGTGAGCAGTGCATGATAGCCACGTGATGTGTGCATGATCAGTTACATGAGCAGAGTATAATCAGCCACGTGATCAGTGCATGAGTGCCACGTGATCAGTGCATGATATGTCACGTGACAGGTGTGTGATCAGCCACGTGAACAGTGCATGTTCAGCCACGTGATCAGTGCATGATAGCCACGTGATCAGTGCATGATCATTTACCTGAGCAGTGTATGATCAGCCACGTGATCAGTGCATGGTCAGACACGTGAACAGTGTATGATCAGCCACGTGATCAGTGCATGATATCCAAGTGATCAGTGCATGATCATCACGTGATCAGTGTATGATCAGCCACGTGAACAGTGCATGCTCAGTCACGTGATCAGGGCCTGCTGAGCTGCGTGATTACTGTCTGCTCATCTGCTTGACAATTGCCAGCTGAGCTGCATGATTCCTGCCTGTCATCTGCTTGACAATTGCCAGCTGTGCTGTGTAATTCCTGCCTGCTCAGCTGCTTGATTATTGCCAGCTGAGCAGCATGATTCCTCACACCTGAGTTCCATGATTATTGCCTGCTGACTGTTTGATTCGTGCCTACTCAGCTCTTTGTATATTGCCTCCAGAGGCACATGATCAGTGTATGATAGCAAACATGATCAGCGCATGATCAGTCACATGATCAGCGCCATTAAGTCACGTGATCACTACATGATAGTCATGTGATCAGTCCATGCTCAGTCACGGTATCAGTGCATGATCAGCCACGTGATCAGTGCATGATCAGCCAGGTGAACATTTCATGATAGCTATGTGATCAGTTCATGATTTGTCACGTGATCTGTGCATGACCAGGCAGGTGGTCAGTGTATGATCAGCGACGTGATCAGTGCATGATCCGTCATCTAATGGGTGTATGATCAGTCACCTGACCGGTACATGGTAGCTACATGGTCATTGCATGGTCAGCCAGGTGAGCAGTGCATTATAGCCACGTGATCAGTGCATGATCAGTCACGTGATCTGTGCATGATCAGTCACGTGATCAGTGCATGATCAATGACCTGATCAGTGCATGATCAGTCACGTGACCAGTGCATGGTAGCTACGTGATCATTGCATGATCAGCCACGTGATCAGTGCATGATAGCCACGTGATCAGTGCATGATAGCCACGTGATCAGTGCATGATCAGTCACGTGATACGTGTGTGATCAGCCACGTGATCAGTGCATGTTATCCACGTGATCAGTGCAGGATAGCCACGTGATCACTTCATGATTATTTACGTGATCTGTACATGATCAGTCACGTGATACGTGTGTGATCAGCCACCGGATCAGTGCGTGATGAGCCATGTGATCAGTGCAGGATCAATTACGTGATCAGTGCATGATCAGTCACATGACCAGTACATGGTAGCTACGTCATCATTGCGTGATCAACCACGTGATCAGTGCATGATAGCTACGTGATCAGTGCATGAGAGCCACGTGATCAGTGCATGATCAGTCACGTGATACATGTGTGATCAGCCACGTGATCAGTGCATGTTGAGCCACGTGATCAGTGCAGGATCAATTACGTGATCAGTGCATGATCAGTCACGTGATCAGTACATGATCAGTCCCGTAAACAGTGCATGATCATTGACGTGATCTGTGCATGATCAGTCACGTGACCAGTATATGGTAGCTACGTGAGCTTTCCATGACGAGCCACGTGAGCAGTGCATGATAGCCACGTGATGTGTGCATGATCAGTTACATGAGCAGAGTATAATCAGCCACGTGATCAGTGCATGAGTGCCACGTGATCAGTGCATGATATGTCACGTGACAGGTGTGTGATCAGCCACGTGAACAGTGCATGTTCAGCCACGTGATCAGTGCATGATAGCCACGTGATCAGTGCATGATCAGTTACCTGAGCAGTGTATGATCAGCCACGTGATCAGTGCATGGTCAGACACGTGAACAGTGTATGATCAGCCACGTGATCAGTGCATGATATCCAAGTGATCAGTGCATGATCATCACGTGATCAGTGTATGATCAGCCACGTGAACAGTGCATGCTCAGTCACGTGATCAGGGCCTGCTGAGCTGCGTGATTACTGTCTGCTCATCTGCTTGACAATTGCCAGCTGAGCTGCATGATTCCTGCCTGTCATCTGCTTGACAATTGCCAGCTGTGCTGTGGAATTCCTGACTGCTCAGCTGCTTGATTATTGCCAGCTGAGCAGCATGATTCTTCACACCTGAGTTCCATGATTATTGCCTGCTGACTGTTTGATTCGTGCCTACTCAGCTCTTTGTATATTGCCTCCAGAGGCACATGATCAGTGTATGATAGCAAACATGATCAGCGCATGATCAGTCACATGATCAGCGCCATTAAGTCACGTGATCACTACATGATAGTCATGTGATCAGTCCATGCTCAGTCACGGTATCAGTGCATGATCAGCCACGTGATCAGTGCATGATCAGCCAGGTGAACATTTCATGATAGCTATGTGATCAGTTCATGATTTGTCACGTGATCTGTGCATGACCAGGCAGGTGGTCAGTGTATGATCAGCGACGTGATCAGTGCATGATCCGTCACCTAATGGGTGTATGATCAGTCACCTGACCGGTACATGGTAGCTACATGGTCATTGCATGATCAGCCACGTGAGTAGTGCATGATAGCCACGTGATCAGTGCATGATCAATCACGTGTTCAGTGCATGATCAGTCATGTAATCTGTGCATGACCAGGCACGTGATCAGTGTATGACTAGCCAAGTGATCAGTGCATGATAGCCACGTGATCAGTGCATGATCAGTCACGTGATCAGTGCATGATCAGTCACGTGATCAGTGGATGATCAATTACGTGATCAGTGCATGATCAGTCACCTGATGGGTGTATGTTCATTCACGTGACCTGTACACGGTAGCTACATGATCATCGCATGATCAGCCACATGAGCAGTGCATGATCGCCACGTGATCAGTGCATGACCAGGCATGTGATCAGTGTATGTCCAGCCAAGTGATCAGTGCATGATAGCCACGTGATCAGTGCATGATCAGCCACGTGATCAGTGCATGACCAGGCACGTGATCAGTGTATGTCCAGCCAAGTGATCAGTGCATGATAGCCACGTGATCAGTGCATGATCAGCCACGTGATCAGTGCATGACCAGGCACGTGATCAGTGTATGTCCAGCCAAGTGATCAGTGCATGATAGCCACGTGATCAGTGCATGATCAGCCACGTGATCAGTGCATGACCAGGCACGTGATCAGTGTATGTCCAGCCAAGTGATCAGTGCATGATAGCCACGTGATCAGTGCATGATCAGTCACATGATCAGTGCATGATCAGTCACGTGAGAGATGTGTGATCAGCCACGTGAACAGTGCATGCTCAGTCACGTGATCAGGGCCTGCTGAGCTGCGTGATTACTGTCTGCTCATCTGCTTGACAATTTCCAGCTGAGCTGCACGATTCCTGCCTGTCATCTCCTTGACAATTGCCACCTGTGCTGCGTAATTCCTGCCTGCTCATCTACTTGATTATTGCCAGCTGAGCAGCATGATTTCTCAGAGGTGAGTTCCATGATTATAGCCTGCTGACTGATTCCTGCCTACTCAGCTCTATGTTCATTGCCTCCAGAGGCACATGATCAGTGTGTGACACCAAACATGATCAGCACATGATCAGTCACATAATCAATGCATGATAAGCCAGGGGATCAGTGCATGATCAATTATGTGATCAGTGCATGATCAGTCATGTGACCAGTACATGGTAGCTGCGTGATCATTGCATGATCAGCCACGTGAGCAGTGCATTATAGCCACGTGATCAGTGCATGATCAGTCACGTGATCTGTGCATGATCAGTCACGTGATCAGTGCATGATCAATTACCTGATCAGTGCATGATCAGTCACGTGACCAGTGCATGGTAGCTACGTGATCATTGCATGATCAGCCACGTGATCAGTGCATGATAGCCACGTGATCAGTGCATGATAGCCACGTGATCAGTGCATGATCAGTCACGTGATACGTGTGTGATCAGCCACGTGATCAGTGCATGTTATCCACGTGATCAGTGCAGGATAGCCACGTGATCACTTCATGATTATTTACGTGATCTGTACATGATCAGTCACGTGATACGTGTGTGATCAGCCACCGGATCAGTGCGTGATGAGCCATGTGATCAGTGCAGGATCAATTACGTGATCAGTGCATGATCAGTCACATGACCAGTACATGGTAGCTACGTGATCATTGCGTGATCAACCACGTGATCAGTGCATGATAGCTACGTGATCAGTGCATGATAGCCACATGATCAGTGCATGAGAGCCACGTGATCAGTGCATGATCAGTCACGTGATACATGTGTGATCAGCCACGTGATCAGTGCATGTTGAGCCACGTGATCAGTGCAGGATCAATTACGTGATCAGTGCATGATCAGTCACGTGATCAGTACATGATCAGTCCCGTAAACAGTGCATGATCATTGACGTGATCTGTGCATGATCAGTCACGTGACCAGTATATGGTAGCTACGTGAGCTTTCCATGACGAGCCACGTGAGCAGTGCATGATAGCCACGTGATGTGTGCATGATCAGTTACATGAGCAGAGTATAATCAGCCACGTGATCAGTGCATGAGTGCCACGTGATCAGTGCATGATATGTCACGTGACAGGTGTGTGATCAGCCACGTGAACAGTGCATGTTCAGCCACGTGATCAGTGCATGATAGCCACGTGATCAGTGCATGATCAGTTACCTGAGCAGTGTATGATCAGCCACGTGATCAGTGCATGGTCAGACACGTGAACAGTGTATGATCAGCCACGTGATCAGTGCATGATATCCAAGTGATCAGTGCATGATCATCACGTGATCAGTGTATGATCAGCCACGTGAACAGTGCATGCTCAGTCACGTGATCAGGGCCTGCTGAGCTGCGTGATTACTGTCTGCTCATCTGCTTGACAATTGCCAGCTGAGCTGCATGATTCCTGCCTGTCATCTGCTTGACAATTGCCAGCTGTGCTGTGTAATTCCTGCCTGCTCAGCTGCTTGATTATTGCCAGCTGAGCAGCATGATTCCTCACACCTGAGTTCCATGATTATTGCCTGCTGACTGTTTGATTCGTGCCTACTCAGCTCTTTGTATATTGCCTCCAGAGGCACATGATCAGTGTATGATAGCAAACATGATCAGCGCATGATCAGTCACATGATCAGCGCCATTAAGTCACGTGATCACTACATGATAGTCATGTGATCAGTCCATGCTCAGTCACGGTATCAGTGCATGATCAGCCACGTGATCAGTGCATGATCAGCCAGGTGAACATTTCATGATAGCTATGTGATCAGTTCATGATTTGTCACGTGATCTGTGCATGACCAGGCAGGTGGTCAGTGTATGATCAGCGACGTGATCAGTGCATGATCCGTCACCTAATGGGTGTATGATCAGTCACCTGACCGGTACATGGTAGCTACATGGTCATTGCATGATCAGCCACGTGAGTAGTGCATGATAGCCACGTGATCAGTGCATGATCAATCACGTGTTCAGTGCATGATCAGTCATGTAATCTGTGCATGACCAGGCACGTGATCAGTGTATGACTAGCCAAGTGATCAGTGCATGATAGCCACGTGATCAGTGCATGATCAGTCACGTGATCAGTGCATGATCAGTCACGTGATCAGTGGATGATCAATTACGTGATCAGTGCATGATCAGTCACCTGATGGGTGTATGTTCATTCACGTGACCTGTACACGGTAGCTACATGATCATCGCATGATCAGCCACATGAGCAGTGCATGATCGCCACGTGATCAGTGCATGACCAGGCACGTGATCAGTGTATGTCCAGCCAAGTGATCAGTGCATGATAGCCACGTGATCAGTGCATGATCAGCCACGTGATCAGTGCATGACCAGGCATGTGATCAGTGTATGTCCAGCCAAGTGATCAGTGCATGATAGCCACGTGATCAGTGCATGATCAGTCACATGATCAGTGCATGATCAGTCACGTGAGAGATGTGTGATCAGCCACGTGAACAGTGCATGCTCAGTCACGTGATCAGGGCCTGCTGAGCTGCGTGATTACTGTCTGCTCATCTGCTTGACAATTTCCAGCTGAGCTGCACGATTCCTGCCTGTCATCTCCTTGACAATTGCCACCTGTGCTGCGTAATTCCTGCCTGCTCATCTACTTGATTATTGCCAGCTGAGCAGCATGATTTCTCAGAGGTGAGTTCCATGATTATAGCCTGCTGACTGATTCCTGCCTACTCAGCTCTATGTTCATTGCCTCCAGAGGCACATGATCAGTGTGTGACACCAAACATGATCAGCACATGATCAGTCACATAATCAATGCATGATAAGCCAGGGGATCAGTGCATGATCAATTATGTGATCAGTGCATGATCAGTCATGTGACCAGTACATGGTAGCTGCGTGATCATTGCATGATCAGCCACGTGAGCAGTGCATTATAGCCACGTGATCAGTGCATGATCAGTCACGTGATCTGTGCATGATCAGTCACGTGATCAGTGCATGATCAATGACCTGATCAGTGCATGATCAGTCACGTGACCAGTGCATGGTAGCTACGTGATCATTGCATGATCAGCCACGTGATCAGTGCATGATAGCCACGTGATCAGTGCATGATAGCCACGTGATCAGTGCATGATCAGTCACGTGATACGTGTGTGATCAGCCACGTGATCAGTGCATGTTATCCACGTGATCAGTGCAGGATAGCCACGTGATCACTTCATGATTAATTACGTGTTCTGTACATGATCAGTCACGTGATACGTGTGTGATCAGCCACCGGATCAGTGCGTGATGAGCCATGTGATCAGTGCAGGATCAATTACGTGATCAGTGCATGATCAGTCACATGACCAGTACATGGTAGCTACGTGATCATTGCGTGATCAACCACGTGATCAGTGCATGATAGCTACGTGATCAGTGCATGATAGCCACATGATCAGTGCATGATCAGTCACGTGATACATGTGTGATCAGCCACGTGATCAGTGCATGTTGAGCCACGTGATCAGTGCAGGATCAATTACGTGATCAGTGCATGATCAGTCACGTGATCAGTACATGATCAGTCCCGTAAACAGTGCATGATCATTGACGTGATCTGTGCATGATCAGTCACGTGACCAGTATATGGTAGCTACGTGAGCTTTCCATGACGAGCCACGTGAGCAGTGCATGATAGCCACGTGATGTGTGCATGATCAGTTACATGAGCAGAGTATAATCAGCCACGTGATCAGTGCATGAGTGCCACGTGATCAGTGCATGATATGTCACGTGACAGGTGTGTGATCAGCCACGTGAACAGTGCATGTTCAGCCACGTGATCAGTGCATGATAGCCACGTGATCAGTGCATGATCATTTACCTGAGCAGTGTATGATCAGCCACGTGATCAGTGCATGGTCAGACACGTGAACAGTGTATGATCAGCCACGTGATCAGTGCATGATATCCAAGTGATCAGTGCATGATCATCACGTGATCAGTGTATGATCAGCCACGTGAACAGTGCATGCTCAGTCACGTGATCAGGGCCTGCTGAGCTGCGTGATTACTGTCTGCTCATCTGCTTGACAATTGCCAGCTGAGCTGCATGATTCCTGCCTGTCATCTGCTTGACAATTGCCAGCTGTGCTGTGTAATTCCTGCCTGCTCAGCTGCTTGATTATTGCCAGCTGAGCAGCATGATTCCTCACACCTGAGTTCCATGATTATTGCCTGCTGACTGTTTGATTCGTGCCTACTCAGCTCTTTGTATATTGCCTCCAGAGGCACATGATCAGTGTATGACAGCAAACATGATCAGCGCATGATCAGTCACATGATCAGCGCCATTAAGTCACGTGATCACTACATGATAGTCATGTGATCAGTCCATGCTCAGTCACGGTATCAGTGCATGATCAGCCACGTGATCAGTGCATGATCAGCCAGGTGAACATTTCATGATAGCTATGTGATCATTTCATGATTTGTCACGTGATCTGTGCATGACCAGGCAGGTGGTCAGTGTATGATCAGCGACGTGATCAGTGCATGATCAGTCACCTGATGGGTGTATGTTCATTCACATGACCTGTACACGGTAGCTACATGATCATCGCATGATCAGCCACATGAGCAGTGCATGATCGCCACGTGATCAGTGCATGACCAGGCACGTGATCAGTGTATGTCCAGCCAAGTGATCAGTGCATGATAGCCACGTGATCAGTGCATGATCAGCCACGTGATCAGTGCATGACCAGGCACGTGATCAGTGTATGTCCAGCCAAGTGGTCAGTGCATGATAGCCACTTGATCAGTGCATGATCAGTCACATGATCAGTGCATGATCAGTCACGTGAGAGATGTGTGATCAGCCACGTGAACAGTGCATGCTCAGTCACGTGATCAGGGCCTGCTGAGCTGCGTGATTACTGTCTGCTCATCTGCTTGACAATTTCCAGCTGAGCTGCACGATTCCTGCCTGTCATCTCCTTGACAATTGCCACCTGTGCTGCGTAATTCCTGCCTGCTCATCTACTTGATTATTGCCAGCTGAGCAGCATGATTTCTCAGAGGTGAGTTCCATGATTATAGCCTGCTGACTGATTCCTGCCTACTCAGCTCTATGTTCATTGCCTCCAGAGGCACATGATCAGTGTGTGACACCAAACATGATCAGCACATGATCAGTCACATAATCAATGCATGATAAGCCAGGGGATCAGTGCATGATCAATTATGTGATCAGTGCATGATCAGTCATGTGACCAGTACATGGTAGCTGCGTGATCATTGCATGATCAGCCACGTGAGCAGTGCATTATAGCCACGTGATCAGTGCATGATCAGTCACGTGATCAGTGCCTGATCAATTACCTGATCAGTGCATGATCAGTCACGTGACCAGTGCATGGTAGCTACGTGATCATTGCATGATCAGCCACGTGATCAGTGCATGATAGCCACGTGATCAGTGCATGATAGCCACGTGATCAGTGCATGATCAGTCACGTGATACGTGTGTGATCAGCCACGTGATCAGTGCATGTTATCCACGTGATAAGTGCAGGATAGCCACGTGATCACTTCATGATTATTTACGTGATCTGTACATGATCAGTCACGTGATACGTGTGTGATCAGCCACCGGATCAGTGCGTGATGAGCCATGTGATCAGTGCAGGATCAATTACGTGATCAGTGCATGATCAGTCACATGACCAGTACATGGTAGCTACGTGATCATTGCGTGATCAACCACGTGATCAGTGCATGATAGCTACGTGATCAGTGCATGATAGCCACATGATCAGTGCATGAGAGCCACGTGATCAGTGCATGATCAGTCACGTGATACATGTGTGATCAGCCACGTGATCAGTGCATGTTGAGCCACGTGATCAGTGCAGGATCAATTACGTGATCAGTGCATGATCAGTCACGTGATCAGTACATGATCAGTCCCGTAAACAGTGCATGATCATTCACGTGATCTGTGCATGATCAGTCACGTGACCAGTATATGGTAGCTACGTGACCTTTCCATGACGAGCCACGTGAGCAGTGCATGATAGCCACGTGATGTGTGCATGATCAGTTACATGAGCAGAGTATAATCAGCCACGTGATCAGTGCATGAGTGCCACGTGATCAGTGCATGATATGTCACCTGACAGGTGTGTGATCAGCCACGTGAACAGTGCATGTTCAGCCACGTGATCAGTGCATGATAGCCACGTGATCAGTGCATGATCAGTTACCTGAGCAGTGTATGATCAGCCACGTGATCAGTGCATGGTCAGACACGTGAACAGTGTATGATCAGCCACGTGATCAGTGCATGATATCCAAGTGATCAGTGCATGATCATCACGTGATCAGTGTATGATCAGCCACGTGAACAGTGCATGCTCAGTCACGTGATCAGGGCCTGCTGAGCTGCGTGATTACTGTCTGCTCATCTGCTTGACAATTGCCAGCTGAGCTGCATGATTCCTGCCTGTCATCTGCTTGACAATTGCCAGCTGTGCTGTGTAATTCCTGCCTGCTCAGCTGCTTGATTATTGCCAGCTGAGCAGCATGATTCCTCACACCTGAGTTCCATGATTATTGCCTGCTGACTGTTTGATTCGTGCCTACTCAGCTCTTTGTATATTGCCTCCAGAGGCACATGATCAGTGTATGATAGCAAACATGATCAGCGCATGATCAGTCACATGATCAGCGCCATTAAGTCACGTGATCACTACATGATAGTCATGTGATCAGTCCATGCTCAGTCACGGTATCAGTGCATGATCAGCCACGTGATCAGTGCATGATCAGCCAGGTGAACATTTCATGATAGCTATGTGATCAGTTCATGATTTGTCACGTGATCTGTGCATGACCAGGCAGGTGGTCAGTGTATGATCAGCGACGTGATCAGTGCATGATCCGTCACCTAATGGGTGTATGATCAGTCACCTGACCGGTACATGGTAGCTACATGGTCATTGCATGATCAGCCACGTGAGTAGTGCATGATAGCCACGTGATCAGTGCATGATCAATCACGTGTTCAGTGCATGATCAGTCATGTAATCTGTGCATGACCAGGCACGTGATCAGTGTATGACTAGCCAAGTGATCAGTGCATGATAGCCACGTGATCAGTGCATGATCAGTCACGTGATCAGTGCATGATCAGTCACGTGATCAGTGGATGATCAATTACGTGATCAGTGCATGATCAGTCACCTGATGGGTGTATGTTCATTCACGTGACCTGTACACGGTAGCTACATGATCATCGCATGATCAGCCACATGAGCAGTGCATGATCGCCACGTGATCAGTGCATGACCAGGCATGTGATCAGTGTATGTCCAGCCAAGTGATCAGTGCATGATAGCCACGTGATCAGTGCATGATCAGCCACGTGATCAGTGCATGACCAGGCACGTGATCAGTGTATGTCCAGCCAAGTGATCAGTGCATGATAGCCACGTGATCAGTGCATGATCAGTCACATGATCAGTGCATGATCAGTCACGTGAGAGATGTGTGATCAGCCACGTGAACAGTGCATGCTCAGTCACGTGATCAGGGCCTGCTGAGCTGCGTGATTACTGTCTGCTCATCTGCTTGACAATTTCCAGCTGAGCTGCACGATTCCTGCCTGTCATCTCCTTGACAATTGCCACCTGTGCTGCGTAATTCCTGCCTGCTCATCTACTTGATTATTGCCAGCTGAGCAGCATGATTTCTCAGAGGTGAGTTCCATGATTATAGCCTGCTGACTGATTCCTGCCTACTCAGCTCTATGTTCATTGCCTCCAGAGGCACATGATCAGTGTGTGACACCAAACATGATCAGCACATGATCAGTCACATAATCAATGCATGATAAGCCAGGGGATCAGTGCATGATCAATTATGTGATCAGTGCATGATCAGTCATGTGACCAGTACATGGTAGCTGCGTGATCATTGCATGATCAGCCACGTGAGCAGTGCATTATAGCCACGTGATCAGTGCATGATCAGTCACGTGATCTGTGCATGATCAGTCACGTGATCAGTGCATGATCAATGACCTGATCAGTGCATGATCAGTCACGTGACCAGTGCATGGTAGCTACGTGATCATTGCATGATCAGCCACGTGATCAGTGCATGATAGCCACGTGATCAGTGCATGATAGCCACGTGATCAGTGCATGATCAGTCACGTGATACGTGTGTGATCAGCCACGTGATCAGTGCATGTTATCCACGTGATCAGTGCAGGATAGCCACGTGATCACTTCATGATTATTTACGTGATCTGTACATGATCAGTCACGTGATACGTGTGTGATCAGCCACCGGATCAGTGCGTGATGAGCCATGTGATCAGTGCAGGATCAATTACGTGATCAGTGCATGATCAGTCACATGACCAGTACATGGTAGCTACGTGATCATTGCGTGATCAACCACGTGATCAGTGCATGATAGCTACGTGATCAGTGCATGAGAGCCACGTGATCAGTGCATGATCAGTCACGTGATACATGTGTGATCAGCCACGTGATCAGTGCATGTTGAGCCACGTGATCAGTGCAGGATCAATTACGTGATCAGTGCATGATCAGTCACGTGATCAGTACATGATCAGTCCCGTAAACAGTGCATGATCATTGACGTGATCTGTGCATGATCAGTCACGTGACCAGTATATGGTAGCTACGTGAGCTTTCCATAACGAGCCACGTGAGCAGTGCATGATAGCCACGTGATGTGTGCATGATCAGTTACATGAGCAGAGTATAATCAGCCACGTGATCAGTGCATGAGTGCCACGTGATCAGTGCATGATATGTCACGTGACAGGTGTGTGATCAGCCACGTGAACAGTGCATGTTCAGCCACGTGATCAGTGCATGATAGCCACGTGATCAGTGCATGATCATTTACCTGAGCAGTGTATGATCAGCCACGTGATCAGTGCATGGTCAGACACGTGAACAGTGTATGATCAGCCACGTGATCAGTGCATGATATCCAAGTGATCAGTGCATGATCATCACGTGATCAGTGTATGATCAGCCACGTGAACAGTGCATGCTCAGTCACGTGATCAGGGCCTGCTGAGCTGCGTGATTACTGTCTGCTCATCTGCTTGACAATTGCCAGCTGAGCTGCATGATTCCTGCCTGTCATCTGCTTGACAATTGCCAGCTGTGCTGTGTAATTCCTGCCTGCTCAGCTGCTTGATTATTGCCAGCTGAGCAGCATGATTCCTCACACCTGAGTTCCATGATTATTGCCTGCTGACTGTTTGATTCGTGCCTACTCAGCTCTTTGTATATTGCCTCCAGAGGCACATGATCAGTGTATGATAGCAAACATGATCAGCGCATGATCAGTCACATGATCAGCGCCATTAAGTCACGTGATCACTACATGATAGTCATGTGATCAGTCCATGCTCAGTCACGGTATCAGTGCATGATCAGCCACGTGATCAGTGCATGATCAGCCAGGTGAACATTTCATGATAGCTATGTGATCAGTTCATGATTTGTCACGTGATCTGTGCATGACCAGGCAGGTGGTCAGTGTATGATCAGCGACGTGATCAGTGCATGATCCGTCATCTAATGGGTGTATGATCAGTCACCTGACCGGTACATGGTAGCTACATGGTCATTGCATGGTCAGCCAGGTGAGCAGTGCATTATAGCCACGTGATCAGTGCATGATCAGTCACGTGATCTGTGCATGATCAGTCACGTGATCAGTGCATGATCAATGACCTGATCAGTGCATGATCAGTCACGTGACCAGTGCATGGTAGCTACGTGATCATTGCATGATCAGCCACGTGATCAGTGCATGATAGCCACGTGATCAGTGCATGATAGCCACGTGATCAGTGCATGATCAGTCACGTGATACGTGTGTGATCAGCCACGTGATCAGTGCATGTTATCCACGTGATCAGTGCAGGATAGCCACGTGATCACTTCATGATTATTTACGTGATCTGTACATGATCAGTCACGTGATACGTGTGTGATCAGCCACCGGATCAGTGCGTGATGAGCCATGTGATCAGTGCAGGATCAATTACGTGATCAGTGCATGATCAGTCACATGACCAGTACATGGTAGATACGTCATCATTGCGTGATCAACCACGTGATCAGTGCATGATAGCTACGTGATCAGTGCATGAGAGCCACGTGATCAGTGCATGATCAGTCACGTGATACATGTGTGATCAGCCACGTGATCAGTGCATGTTGAGCCACGTGATCAGTGCAGGATCAATTACGTGATCAGTGCATGATCAGTCACGTGATCAGTACATGATCAGTCCCGTAAACAGTGCATGATCATTGACGTGATCTGTGCATGATCAGTCACGTGACCAGTATATGGTAGCTACGTGAGCTTTCCATGATGAGCCACGTGAGCAGTGCATGATAGCCACGTGATGTGTGCATGATCAGTTACATGAGCAGAGTATAATCAGCCACGTGATCAGTGCATGAGTGCCACGTGATCAGTGCATGATATGTCACGTGACAGGTGTGTGATCAGCCACGTGAACAGTGCATGTTCAGCCACGTGATCAGTGCATGATAGCCACGTGATCAGTGCATGATCAGTTACGTGAGCAGTGTATGATCAGCCACGTGATCAGTGCATGGTCAGACACGTGAACAGTGTATGATCAGCCACGTGATCAGTGCATGATATCCAAGTGATCAGTGCATGATCATCACGTGATCAGTGTATGATCAGCCACGTGAACAGTGCATGCTCAGTCACGTGATCAGGGCCTGCTGAGCTGCGTGATTACTGTCTGCTCATCTGCTTGACAATTGCCAGCTGAGCTGCATGATTCCTGCCTGTCATCTGCTTGACAATTGCCAGCTGTGCTGTGGAATTCCTGACTGCTCAGCTGCTTGATTATTGCCAGCTGAGCAGCATGATTCTTCACACCTGAGTTCCATGATTATTGCCTGCTGACTGTTTGATTCGTGCCTACTCAGCTCTTTGTATATTGCCTCCAGAGGCACATGATCAGTGTATGATAGCAAACATGATCAGCGCATGATCAGTCACATGATCAGCGCCATTAAGTCACGTGATCACTACATGATAGTCATGTGATCAGTCCATGCTCAGTCACGGTATCAGTGCATGATCAGCCACGTGATCAGTGCATGATCAGCCAGGTGAACATTTCATGATAGCTATGTGATCAGTTCATGATTTGTCACGTGATCTGTGCATGACCAGGCAGGTGGTCAGTGTATGATCAGCGACGTGATCAGTGCATGATCCGTCACCTAATGGGTGTATGATCAGTCACCTGACCGGTACATGGTAGCTACATGGTCATTGCATGATCAGCCACGTGAGTAGTGCATGATAGCCACGTGATCAGTGCATGATCAATCACGTGTTCAGTGCATGATCAGTCATGTAATCTGTGCATGACCAGGCACGTGATCAGTGTATGACTAGCCAAGTGATCAGTGCATGATAGCCACGTGATCAGTGCATGATCAGTCACGTGATCAGTGCATGATCAGTCACGTGATCAGTGGATGATCAATTACGTGATCAGTGCATGATCAGTCACCTGATGGGTGTATGTTCATTCACGTGACCTGTACACGGTAGCTACATGATCATCGCATGATCAGCCACATGAGCAGTGCATGATCGCCACGTGATCAGTGCATGACCAGGCATGTGATCAGTGTATGTCCAGCCAAGTGATCAGTGCATGATAGCCACGTGATCAGTGCATGATCAGCCACGTGATCAGTGCATGACCAGGCACGTGATCAGTGTATGTCCAGCCAAGTGATCAGTGCATGATAGCCACGTGATCAGTGCATGATCAGCCACGTGATCAGTGCATGACCAGGCACGTGATCAGTGTATGTCCAGCCAAGTGATCAGTGCATGATAGCCACGTGATCAGTGCATGATCAGCCACGTGATCAGTGCATGACCAGGCACGTGATCAGTGTATGTCCAGCCAAGTGATCAGTGCATGATAGCCACGTGATCAGTGCATGATCAGTCACATGATCAGTGCATGATCAGTCACGTGAGAGATGTGTGATCAGCCACGTGAACAGTGCATGCTCAGTCACGTGATCAGGGCCTGCTGAGCTGCGTGATTACTGTCTGCTCATCTGCTTGACAATTTCCAGCTGAGCTGCACGATTCCTGCCTGTCATCTCCTTGACAATTGCCACCTGTGCTGCGTAATTCCTGCCTGCTCATCTACTTGATTATTGCCAGCTGAGCAGCATGATTTCTCAGAGGTGAGTTCCATGATTATAGCCTGCTGACTGATTCCTGCCTACTCAGCTCTATGTTCATTGCCTCCAGAGGCACATGATCAGTGTGTGACACCAAACATGATCAGCACATGATCAGTCACATAATCAATGCATGATAAGCCAGGGGATCAGTGCATGATCAATTATGTGATCAGTGCATGATCAGTCATGTGACCAGTACATGGTAGCTGCGTGATCATTGCATGATCAGCCACGTGAGCAGTGCATTATAGCCACGTGATCAGTGCATGATCAGTCACGTGATCTGCATGATCAGTCACGTGATCAGTGCATGATCAATTACCTGATCAGTGCATGATCAGTCACGTGACCAGTGCATGGTAGCTACGTGATCATTGCATGATCAGCCACGTGATCAGTGCATGATAGCCACGTGATCAGTGCATGATAGCCACGTGATCAGTGCATGATCAGTCACGTGATACGTGTGTGATCAGCCACGTGATCAGTGCATGTTATCCACGTGATCAGTGCAGGATAGCCACGTGATCACTTCATGATTATTTACGTGATCTGTACATGATCAGTCACGTGATACGTGTGTGATCAGCCACCGGATCAGTGCGTGATGAGCCATGTGATCAGTGCAGGATCAATTACGTGATCAGTGCATGATCAGTCACATGACCAGTACATGGTAGCTACGTGATCATTGCGTGATCAACCACGTGATCAGTGCATGATAGCTACGTGATCAGTGCATGATAGCCACATGATCAGTGCATGAGAGCCACGTGATCAGTGCATGATCAGTCACGTGATACATGTGTGATCAGCCACGTGATCAGTGCATGTTGAGCCACGTGATCAGTGCAGGATCAATTACGTGATCAGTGCATGATCAGTCACGTGATCAGTACATGATCAGTCCCGTAAACAGTGCATGATCATTCACGTGATCTGTGCATGATCAGTCACGTGACCAGTATATGGTAGCTACGTGACCTTTCCATGACGAGCCACGTGAGCAGTGCATGATAGCCACGTGATGTGTGCATGATCAGTTACATGAGCAGAGTATAATCAGCCACGTGATCAGTGCATGAGTGCCACGTGATCAGTGCATGATATGTCACGTGACAGGTGTGTGATCAGCCACGTGAACAGTGCATGTTCAGCCACGTGATCAGTGCATGATAGCCACGTGATCAGTGCATGATCATTTACCTGAGCAGTGTATGATCAGCCACGTGATCAGTGCATGGTCAGACACGTGAACAGTGTATGATCAGCCACGTGATCAGTGCATGATATCCAAGTGATCAGTGCATGATCATCACGTGATCAGTGTATGATCAGCCACGTGAACAGTGCATGCTCAGTCACGTGATCAGGGCCTGCTGAGCTGCGTGATTACTGTCTGCTCATCTGCTTGACAATTGCCAGCTGAGCTGCATGATTCCTGCCTGTCATCTGCTTGACAATTGCCAGCTGTGCTGTGTAATTCCTGCCTGCTCAGCTGCTTGATTATTGCCAGCTGAGCAGCATGATTCCTCACACCTGAGTTCCATGATTATTGCCTGCTGACTGTTTGATTCGTGCCTACTCAGCTCTTTGTATATTGCCTCCAGAGGCACATGATCAGTGTATGATAGCAAACATGATCAGCGCATGATCAGTCACATGATCAGCGCCATTAAGTCACGTGATCACTACATGATAGTCATGTGATCAGTCCATGCTCAGTCACGGTATCAGTGCATGATCAGCCACGTGATCAGTGCATGATCAGCCAGGTGAACATTTCATGATAGCTATGTGATCAGTTCATGATTTGTCACGTGATCTGTGCATGACCAGGCAGGTGGTCAGTGTATGATCAGCGACGTGATCAGTGCATGATCCGTCACCTAATGGGTGTATGATCAGTCACCTGACCGGTACATGGTAGCTACATGGTCATTGCATGATCAGCCACGTGAGTAGTGCATGATAGCCACGTGATCAGTGCATGATCAATCACGTGTTCAGTGCATGATCAGTCATGTAATCTGTGCATGACCAGGCACGTGATCAGTGTATGACTAGCCAAGTGATCAGTGCATGATAGCCACGTGATCAGTGCATGATCAGTCACGTGATCAGTGCATGATCAGTCACGTGATCAGTGGATGATCAATTACGTGATCAGTGCATGATCAGTCACCTGATGGGTGTATGTTCATTCACGTGACCTGTACACGGTAGCTACATGATCATCGCATGATCAGCCACATGAGCAGTGCATGATCGCCACGTGATCAGTGCATGACCAGGCACGTGATCAGTGTATGTCCAGCCAAGTGATCAGTGCATGATAGCCACGTGATCAGTGCATGATCAGCCACGTGATCAGTGCATGACCAGGCACGTGATCAGTGTATGTCCAGCCAAGTGATCAGTGCATGATAGCCACGTGATCAGTGCATGATCAGTCACATGATCAGTGCATGATCAGTCACGTGAGAGATGTGTGATCAGCCACGTGAACAGTGCATGCTCAGTCACGTGATCAGGGCCTGCTGAGCTGCGTGATTACTGTCTGCTCATCTGCTTGACAATTTCCAGCTGAGCTGCACGATTCCTGCCTGTCATCTCCTTGACAATTGCCACCTGTGCTGCGTAATTCCTGCCTGCTCATCTACTTGATTATTGCCAGCTGAGCAGCATGATTTCTCAGAGGTGAGTTCCATGATTATAGCCTGCTGACTGATTCCTGCCTACTCAGCTCTATGTTCATTGCCTCCAGAGGCACATGATCAGTGTGTGACACCAAACATGATCAGCACATGATCAGTCACATAATCAATGCATGATAAGCCAGGGGATCAGTGCATGATCAATTATGTGATCAGTGCATGATCAGTCATGTGACCAGTACATGGTAGCTGCGTGATCATTGCATGATCAGCCACGTGAGCAGTGCATTATAGCCACGTGATCAGTGCATGATCAGTCACGTGATCTGTGCATGATCAGTCCATGATCAATTACCTGATCAGTGCATGATCAGTCACGTGACCAGTGCATGGTAGCTACGTGATCATTGCATGATCAGCCACGTGATCAGTGCATGATAGCCACGTGATCAGTGCATGATAGCCACGTGATCAGTGCATGATCAGTCACGTGATACGTGTGTGATCAGCCACGTGATCAGTGCATGTTATCCACGTGATCAGTGCAGGATAGCCACGTGATCACTTCATGATTATTTACGTGATCTGTACATGATCAGTCACGTGATACGTGTGTGATCAGCCACCGGATCAGTGCGTGATGAGCCATGTGATCAGTGCAGGATCAATTACGTGATCAGTGCATGATCAGTCACATGACCAGTACATGGTAGCTACGTGATCATTGCGTGATCAACCACGTGATCAGTGCATGATAGCTACGTGATCAGTGCATGATAGCCACATGATCAGTGCATGATCAGTCACGTGATACATGTGTGATCAGCCACGTGATCAGTGCATGTTGAGCCACGTGATCAGTGCAGGATCAATTACGTGATCAGTGCATGATCAGTCACGTGATCAGTACATGATCAGTCCCGTAAACAGTGCATGATCATTGACGTGATCTGTGCATGATCAGTCACGTGACCAGTATATGGTAGCTACGTGAGCTTTCCATGACGAGCCACGTGAGCAGTGCATGATAGCCACGTGATGTGTGCATGATCAGTTACATGAGCAGAGTATAATCAGCCACGTGATCAGTGCATGAGTGCCACGTGATCAGTGCATGATATGTCACGTGACAGGTGTGTGATCAGCCACGTGAACAGTGCATGTTCAGCCACGTGATCAGTGCATGATAGCCACGTGATCAGTGCATGATCATTTACCTGAGCAGTGTATGATCAGCCACGTGATCAGTGCATGGTCAGACACGTGAACAGTGTATGATCAGCCACGTGATCAGTGCATGATATCCAAGTGATCAGTGCATGATCATCACGTGATCAGTGTATGATCAGCCACGTGAACAGTGCATGCTCAGTCACGTGATCAGGGCCTGCTGAGCTGCGTGATTACTGTCTGCTCATCTGCTTGACAATTGCCAGCTGAGCTGCATGATTCCTGCCTGTCATCTGCTTGACAATTGCCAGCTGTGCTGTGTAATTCCTGCCTGCTCAGCTGCTTGATTATTGCCAGCTGAGCAGCATGATTCCTCACACCTGAGTTCCATGATTATTGCCTGCTGACTGTTTGATTCGTGCCTACTCAGCTCTTTGTATATTGCCTCCAGAGGCACATGATCAGTGTATGATAGCAAACATGATCAGCGCATGATCAGTCACATGATCAGCGCCATTAAGTCACGTGATCACTACATGATAGTCATGTGATCAGTCCATGCTCAGTCACGGTATCAGTGCATGATCAGCCACGTGATCAGTGCATGATCAGCCAGGTGAACATTTCATGATAGCTATGTGATCAGTTCATGATTTGTCACGTGATCTGTGCATGACCAGGCAGGTGGTCAGTGTATGATCAGCGACGTGATCAGTGCATGATCCGTCACCTAATGGGTGTATGATCAGTCACCTGACCGGTACATGGTAGCTACATGGTCATTGCATGATCAGCCACGTGAGTAGTGCATGATAGCCACGTGATCAGTGCATGATCAATCACGTGTTCAGTGCATGATCAGTCATGTAATCTGTGCATGACCAGGCACGTGATCAGTGTATGACTAGCCAAGTGATCAGTGCATGATAGCCACGTGATCAGTGCATGATCAGTCACGTGATCAGTGCATGATCAGTCACGTGATCAGTGGATGATCAATTACGTGATCAGTGCATGATCAGTCACCTGATGGGTGTATGTTCATTCACGTGACCTGTACACGGTAGCTACATGATCATCGCATGATCAGCCACATGAGCAGTGCATGATCGCCACGTGATCAGTGCATGACCAGGCACGTGATCAGTGTATGTCCAGCCAAGTGATCAGTGCATGATAGCCACGTGATCAGTGCATGATCAGCCACGTGATCAGTGCATGACCAGGCATGTGATCAGTGTATGTCCAGCCAAGTGATCAGTGCATGATAGCCACGTGATCAGTGCATGATCAGTCACATGATCAGTGCATGATCAGTCACGTGAGAGATGTGTGATCAGCCACGTGAACAGTGCATGCTCAGTCACGTGATCAGGGCCTGCTGAGCTGCGTGATTACTGTCTGCTCATCTGCTTGACAATTTCCAGCTGAGCTGCACGATTCCTGCCTGTCATCTCCTTGACAATTGCCACCTGTGCTGCGTAATTCCTGCCTGCTCATCTACTTGATTATTGCCAGCTGAGCAGCATGATTTCTCAGAGGTGAGTTCCATGATTATAGCCTGCTGACTGATTCCTGCCTACTCAGCTCTATGTTCATTGCCTCCAGAGGCACATGATCAGTGTGTGACACCAAACATGATCAGCACATGATCAGTCACATAATCAATGCATGATAAGCCAGGGGATCAGTGCATGATCAATTATGTGATCAGTGCATGATCAGTCATGTGACCAGTACATGGTAGCTGCGTGATCATTGCATGATCAGCCACGTGAGCAGTGCATTATAGCCACGTGATCAGTGCATGATCAGTCACGTGATCTGTGCATGATCAGTCACGTGATCAGTGCATGATCAATGACCTGATCAGTGCATGATCAGTCACGTGACCAGTGCATGGTAGCTACGTGATCATTGCATGATCAGCCACGTGATCAGTGCATGATAGCCACGTGATCAGTGCATGATAGCCACGTGATCAGTGCATGATCAGTCACGTGATACGTGTGTGATCAGCCACGTGATCAGTGCATGTTATCCACGTGATCAGTGCAGGATAGCCACGTGATCACTTCATGATTAATTACGTGTTCTGTACATGATCAGTCACGTGATACGTGTGTGATCAGCCACCGGATCAGTGCGTGATGAGCCATGTGATCAGTGCAGGATCAATTACGTGATCAGTGCATGATCAGTCACATGACCAGTACATGGTAGCTACGTGATCATTGCGTGATCAACCACGTGATCAGTGCATGATAGCTACGTGATCAGTGCATGATAGCCACATGATCAGTGCATGATCAGTCACGTGATACATGTGTGATCAGCCACGTGATCAGTGCATGTTGAGCCACGTGATCAGTGCAGGATCAATTACGTGATCAGTGCATGATCAGTCACGTGATCAGTACATGATCAGTCCCGTAAACAGTGCATGATCATTGACGTGATCTGTGCATGATCAGTCACGTGACCAGTATATGGTAGCTACGTGAGCTTTCCATGACGAGCCACGTGAGCAGTGCATGATAGCCACGTGATGTGTGCATGATCAGTTACATGAGCAGAGTATAATCAGCCACGTGATCAGTGCATGAGTGCCACGTGATCAGTGCATGATATGTCACGTGACAGGTGTGTGATCAGCCACGTGAACAGTGCATGTTCAGCCACGTGATCAGTGCATGATAGCCACGTGATCAGTGCATGATCATTTACCTGAGCAGTGTATGATCAGCCACGTGATCAGTGCATGGTCAGACACGTGAACAGTGTATGATCAGCCACGTGATCAGTGCATGATATCCAAGTGATCAGTGCATGATCATCACGTGATCAGTGTATGATCAGCCACGTGAACAGTGCATGCTCAGTCACGTGATCAGGGCCTGCTGAGCTGCGTGATTACTGTCTGCTCATCTGCTTGACAATTGCCAGCTGAGCTGCATGATTCCTGCCTGTCATCTGCTTGACAATTGCCAGCTGTGCTGTGTAATTCCTGCCTGCTCAGCTGCTTGATTATTGCCAGCTGAGCAGCATGATTCCTCACACCTGAGTTCCATGATTATTGCCTGCTGACTGTTTGATTCGTGCCTACTCAGCTCTTTGTATATTGCCTCCAGAGGCACATGATCAGTGTATGACAGCAAACATGATCAGCGCATGATCAGTCACATGATCAGCGCCATTAAGTCACGTGATCACTACATGATAGTCATGTGATCAGTCCATGCTCAGTCACGGTATCAGTGCATGATCAGCCACGTGATCAGTGCATGATCAGCCAGGTGAACATTTCATGATAGCTATGTGATCAGTTCATGATTTGTCACGTGATCTGTGCATGACCAGGCAGGTGGTCAGTGTATGATCAGCGACGTGATCAGTGCATGATCAGTCACCTGATGGGTGTATGTTCATTCACATGACCTGTACACGGTAGCTACATGATCATCGCATGATCAGCCACATGAGCAGTGCATGATCGCCACGTGATCAGTGCATGACCAGGCACGTGATCAGTGTATGTCCAGCCAAGTGATCAGTGCATGATAGCCACGTGATCAGTGCATGATCAGCCACGTGATCAGTGCATGACCAGGCACGTGATCAGTGTATGTCCAGCCAAGTGGTCAGTGCATGATAGCCACTTGATCAGTGCATGATCAGTCACATGATCAGTGCATGATCAGTCACGTGAGAGATGTGTGATCAGCCACGTGAACAGTGCATGCTCAGTCACGTGATCAGGGCCTGCTGAGCTGCGTGATTACTGTCTGCTCATCTGCTTGACAATTTCCAGCTGAGCTGCACGATTCCTGCCTGTCATCTCCTTGACAATTGCCACCTGTGCTGCGTAATTCCTGCCTGCTCATCTACTTGATTATTGCCAGCTGAGCAGCATGATTTCTCAGAGGTGAGTTCCATGATTATAGCCTGCTGACTGATTCCTGCCTACTCAGCTCTATGTTCATTGCCTCCAGAGGCACATGATCAGTGTGTGACACCAAACATGATCAGCACATGATCAGTCACATAATCAATGCATGATAAGCCAGGGGATCAGTGCATGATCAATTATGTGATCAGTGCATGATCAGTCATGTGACCAGTACATGGTAGCTGCGTGATCATTGCATGATCAGCCACGTGAGCAGTGCATTATAGCCACGTGATCAGTGCATGATCAGTCACGTGATCAGTGCCTGATCAATTACCTGATCAGTGCATGATCAGTCACGTGACCAGTGCATGGTAGCTACGTGATCATTGCATGATCAGCCACGTGATCAGTGCATGATAGCCACGTGATCAGTGCATGATAGCCACGTGATCAGTGCATGATCAGTCACGTGATACGTGTGTGATCAGCCACGTGATCAGTGCATGTTATCCACGTGATAAGTGCAGGATAGCCACGTGATCACTTCATGATTATTTACGTGATCTGTACATGATCAGTCACGTGATACGTGTGTGATCAGCCACCGGATCAGTGCGTGATGAGCCATGTGATCAGTGCAGGATCAATTACGTGATCAGTGCATGATCAGTCACATGACCAGTACATGGTAGCTACGTGATCATTGCGTGATCAACCACGTGATCAGTGCATGATAGCTACGTGATCAGTGCATGATAGCCACATGATCAGTGCATGAGAGCCACGTGATCAGTGCATGATCAGTCACGTGATACATGTGTGATCAGCCACGTGATCAGTGCCTGTTGAGCCACGTGATCAGTGCAGGATCAATTACGTGATCAGTGCATGATCAGTCACGTGATCAGTACATGATCAGTCCCGTAAACAGTGCATGATCATTCACGTGATCTGTGCATGATCAGTCACGTGACCAGTATATGGTAGCTACGTGACCTTTCCATGACGAGCCACGTGAGCAGTGCATGATAGCCACGTGATGTGTGCATGATCAGTTACATGAGCAGAGTATAATCAGCCACGTGATCAGTGCATGAGTGCCACGTGATCAGTGCATGATATGTCACCTGACAGGTGTGTGATCAGCCACGTGAACAGTGCATGTTCAGCCACGTGATCAGTGCATGATAGCCACGTGATCAGTGCATGATCAGTTACCTGAGCAGTGTATGATCAGCCACGTGATCAGTGCATGGTCAGACACGTGAACAGTGTATGATCAGCCACGTGATCAGTGCATGATATCCAAGTGATCAGTGCATGATCATCACGTGATCAGTGTATGATCAGCCACGTGAACAGTGCATGCTCAGTCACGTGATCAGGGCCTGCTGAGCTGCGTGATTACTGTCTGCTCATCTGCTTGACAATTGCCAGCTGAGCTGCATGATTCCTGCCTGTCATCTGCTTGACAATTGCCAGCTGTGCTGTGTAATTCCTGCCTGCTCAGCTGCTTGATTATTGCCAGCTGAGCAGCATGATTCCTCACACCTGAGTTCCATGATTATTGCCTGCTGACTGTTTGATTCGTGCCTACTCAGCTCTTTGTATATTGCCTCCAGAGGCACATGATCAGTGTATGATAGCAAACATGATCAGCGCATGATCAGTCACATGATCAGCGCCATTAAGTCACGTGATCACTACATGATAGTCATGTGATCAGTCCATGCTCAGTCACGGTATCAGTGCCTGATCAGCCACGTGATCAGTGCATGATCAGCCAGGTGAACATTTCATGATAGCTATGTGATCAGTTCATGATTTGTCACGTGATCTGTGCATGACCAGGCAGGTGGTCAGTGTATGATCAGCGACGTGATCAGTGCATGATCCGTCACCTAATGGGTGTATGATCAGTCACCTGACCGGTACATGGTAGCTACATGGTCATTGCATGATCAGCCACGTGAGTAGTGCATGATAGCCACGTGATCAGTGCATGATCAATCACGTGTTCAGTGCATGATCAGTCATGTAATCTGTGCATGACCAGGCACGTGATCAGTGTATGACTAGCCAAGTGATCAGTGCATGATAGCCACGTGATCAGTGCATGATCAGTCACGTGATCAGTGCATGATCAGTCACGTGATCAGTGCATGATCAGTCACGTGATCAGTGCATGATCAGTCACCTGATGGGTGTATGTTCATTCACGTGACCTGTACACGGTAGCTACATGATCATCGCATGATCAGCCACATGAGCAGTGCATGATCGCCACGTGATCAGTGCATGACCAGGCACGTGATCAGTGTATGTCCAGCCAAGTGATCAGTGCATGATAGCCACGTGATCAGTGCATGATCAGCCACGTGATCAGTGCATGACCAGGCATGTGATCAGTGTATGTCCAGCCAAGTGATCAGTGCATGATAGCCACGTGATCAGTGCATGATCAGTCACATGATCAGTGCATGATCAGTCACGTGAGAGATGTGTGATCAGCCACGTGAACAGTGCATGCTCAGTCACGTGATCAGGGCCTGCTGAGCTGCGTGATTACTGTCTGCTCATCTGCTTGACAATTTCCAGCTGAGCTGCACGATTCCTGCCTGTCATCTCCTTGACAATTGCCACCTGTGCTGCGTAATTCCTGCCTGCTCATCTACTTGATTATTGCCAGCTGAGCAGCATGATTTCTCAGAGGTGAGTTCCATGATTATAGCCTGCTGACTGATTCCTGCCTACTCAGCTCTATGTTCATTGCCTCCAGAGGCACATGATCAGTGTGTGACACCAAACATGATCAGCACATGATCAGTCACATAATCAATGCATGATAAGCCAGGGGATCAGTGCATGATCAATTATGTGATCAGTGCATGATCAGTCATGTGACCAGTACATGGTAGCTGCGTGATCATTGCATGATCAGCCACGTGAGCAGTGCATTATAGCCACGTGATCAGTGCATGATCAGTCACGTGATCTGTGCATGATCAGTCACGTGATCAGTGCATGATCAATGACCTGATCAGTGCATGATCAGTCACGTGACCAGTGCATGGTAGCTACGTGATCATTGCATGATCAGCCACGTGATCAGTGCATGATAGCCACGTGATCAGTGCATGATAGCCACGTGATCAGTGCATGATCAGTCACGTGATACGTGTGTGATCAGCCACGTGATCAGTGCATGTTATCCACGTGATCAGTGCAGGATAGCCACGTGATCACTTCATGATTAATTACGTGTTCTGTACATGATCAGTCACGTGATACGTGTGTGATCAGCCACCGGATCAGTGCGTGATGAGCCATGTGATCAGTGCAGGATCAATTACGTGATCAGTGCATGATCAGTCACATGACCAGTACATGGTAGCTACGTGATCATTGCGTGATCAACCACGTGATCAGTGCATGATAGCTACGTGATCAGTGCATGATAGCCACATGATCAGTGCATGATCAGTCACGTGATACATGTGTGATCAGCCACGTGATCAGTGCATGTTGAGCCACGTGATCAGTGCAGGATCAATTACGTGATCAGTGCATGATCAGTCACGTGATCAGTACATGATCAGTCCCGTAAACAGTGCATGATCATTGACGTGATCTGTGCATGATCAGTCACGTGACCAGTATATGGTAGCTACGTGAGCTTTCCATGACGAGCCACGTGAGCAGTGCATGATCAGCCACGTGATCAGTGCATGACCAGGCATGTGATCAGTGTATGTCCAGCCAAGTGATCAGTGCATGATAGCCACGTGATCAGTGCATGATCAGTCACATGATCAGTGCATGATCAGTCACGTGAGAGATGTGTGATCAGCCACGTGAACAGTGCATGCTCAGTCACGTGATCAGGGCCTGCTGAGCTGCGTGATTACTGTCTGCTCATCTGCTTGACAATTTCCAGCTGAGCTGCACGATTCCTGCCTGTCATCTCCTTGACAATTGCCACCTGTGCTGCGTAATTCCTGCCTGCTCATCTACTTGATTATTGCCAGCTGAGCAGCATGATTTCTCAGAGGTGAGTTCCATGATTATAGCCTGCTGACTGATTCCTGCCTACTCAGCTCTATGTTCATTGCCTCCAGAGGCACATGATCAGTGTGTGACACCAAACATGATCAGCACATGATCAGTCACATAATCAATGCATGATAAGCCAGGGGATCAGTGCATGATCAATTATGTGATCAGTGCATGATCAGTCATGTGACCAGTACATGGTAGCTGCGTGATCATTGCATGATCAGCCACGTGAGCAGTGCATTATAGCCACGTGATCAGTGCATGATCAGTCACGTGATCTGTGCATGATCAGTCACGTGATCAGTGCATGATCAATGACCTGATCAGTGCATGATCAGTCACGTGACCAGTGCATGGTAGCTACGTGATCATTGCATGATCAGCCACGTGATCAGTGCATGATAGCCACGTGATCAGTGCATGATCAGTCACATGATCAGTGCATGATCAGTCACGTGAGAGATGTGTGATCAGCCACGTGAACAGTGCATGCTCAGTCACGTGATCAGGGCCTGCTGAGCTGCGTGATTACTGTCTGCTCATCTGCTTGACAATTGCCAGCTGAGCTGCACGATTCCTGCCTGTCATCTCCTTGACAATTGCCACCTGTGCTGCGTAATTCCTGCCTGCTCATCTACTTGATTATTGCCAGCTGAGCAGCATGATTTCTCAGAGGTGAGTTCCATGATTATAGCCTGCTGACTGATTCCTGCCTACTCAGCTCTATGTTCATTGCCTCCAGAGGCACATGATCAGTGTGTGACACCAAACATGATCAGCACATGATCAGTCACATAATCAATGCATGATAAGCCAGGGGATCAGTGCATGATCAATTATGTGATCAGTGCATGATCAGTCATGTGACCAGTACATGGTAGCTGCGTGATCATTGCATGATCAGCCACGTGAGCAGTGCATTATAGCCACGTGATCAGTGCATGATCAGTCACGTGATCTGTGCATGATCAGTCACGTGATCAGTGCATGATCAATGACCTGATCAGTGCATGATCAGTCACGTGACCAGTGCATGGTAGCTACGTGATCATTGCATGATCAGCCACGTGATCAGTGCATGATAGCCACGTGATCAGTGCATGATAGCCACGTGATCAGTGCATGATCAGTCACGTGATACGTGTGTGATCAGCCACGTGATCAGTGCATGTTATCCACGTGATCAGTGCAGGATAGCCACGTGATCACTTCATGATTAATTACGTGTCTGTACATGATCAGTCACGTGATACGTGTGTGATCAGCCACCGGATCAGTGCGTGATGAGCCATGTGATCAGTGCAGGATCAATTACGTGATCAGTGCATGATCAGTCACATGACCAGTACATGGTAGCTACGTGATCATTGCGTGATCAACCACGTGATCAGTGCATGATAGCTACGTGATCAGTGCATGATAGCCACATGATCAGTGCATGATCAGTCACGTGATACATGTGTGATCAGCCACGTGATCAGTGCATGTTGAGCCACGTGATCAGTGCAGGATCAATTACGTGATCAGTGCATGATCAGTCACGTGATCAGTACATGATCAGTCCGTAAACAGTGCATGATCATTGACGTGATCTGTGCATGATCAGTCACGTGACCAGTATATGGTAGCTACGTGAGCTTTCCATGACGAGCCACGTGAGCAGTGCATGATAGCCACGTGATGTGTGCATGATCAGTTACATGAGCAGAGTATAATCAGCCACGTGATCAGTGCATGAGTGCCACGTGATCAGTGCATGATATGTCACGTGACAGGTGTGTGATCAGCCACGTGACAGTGCATGTTCAGCCACGTGATCAGTGCATGATAGCCACGTGATCAGTGCATGATCATTTACCTGAGCAGTGTATGATCAGCCACGTGATCAGTGCATGGTCAGACACGTGAACAGTGTATGATCAGCCACGTGATCAGTGCATGAATTCCAAGTGATCAGTGCAATGATCATTCACGTGATCAGTGTATGATCAGCCCACGTGAACAGTGCATGCTCAGTCACGTGATCAGGGCCTGCTGAGCTGCGTGATTACTGGTCTGCTCATCTGCTTGACAATTGCCAGCTGAGCTGCATGATTCCTGCCTGTCATCTGCTTGACAATTGCCAGCCTGTGCTGTGTAATTCCTGCCCTGCTCAGCTGCTTGATTATTGCCAGCTGAGCAGGCATGATTCCTCACACCTGATTCCATGATTATTGCCTGCTGAGGGAGACTCGTATTGATTCGTGCCTACTCAGCCTTCTTTGTTTATTGAGGCCTAGGTAGGTTGCAGAGAGCGCATGATCATGTAATGATAGCAAAGCATGAGCAGCGCATGATCAGGATCACATCTGATCGACGCCGCCATTAAGATCCAAACGTGATCACAACACGTATAGTCCATGTGAATCAAGAGAGTGTCCGAGCTCAAGTCACGGATAAGCATTTCAGTTGTGCATGATCAAGAGAGCCAACCGGTTGATATCTCAGTGACCCTTAAAGTATCTGATTCACATGAATCAGTGGTTGAACGGTAGTATGCATTGTGCCATGTGATTTCAGTGACATGTATCAGTCCCAAACCTGAATTGGGTGTAAATGATACAAAATGATCACTAGAGTAGACCTTGATGTACATGTAAGCTAACAGATGATCATTGGCTATGATACAGGCCCAAGTTGAGTAGTTGCATGGTAAGCGCACTTGATCACATGCATGACAGGGCTCACGTGAAGCAATGCCATGATAGCCACAGTTATCAGTAGCAGTGATCAGAAATCACGAATTCAACTGCATGAATCAAGTCACGTGATTCAGTGCAAATTGAATCAGCCACGGGATCAGAGTGCGATGAACCAGGCATCGGTGAGTCAGTGTAGTCCAGCCAAAAGTGACATGCATTAATAGCCCAGTCATACAGTTGCTTATCTCAGATTCATCGTCGCTCGTATTAGCCGATTCAAGGCCGCTAGCAACTCGAATCAAGTTGTCATGCAGCGTGGATTAAGTCAACGCACACTGTAACTAAGTGGATATGAAGGATGTCGGACACTCCCACGTGAACAGTGCACTGCACTTACAGCTCACGTGATCAGGCGCCTGCTAAGAGGCTGACGGTGGATTTGAACTGGTCTTGCTACACCTTACTGTGCTTTTTTCCTATGACTAGTAAAGTGATACGGCGAGTATTATGGCACAGGATTTCCGACCCCAAAGCTATTATAGTCTGCACTCACAGTCAGCAGTAGTAATGGATTTCTCTTGCGCTGACGTTATATCGTCGTATCCTCCTTGAGACAATGCCACCTGTGGCTTCCAGAGCGGTAATTCCTTACCGCCTACGCTCATATCAGAATGTTATGACCTGAGAGTG
>NW_020190408.1:0-3357 GCF_002263795.3 Bos taurus
TCAGGGGACTGTGCACGCACTGATTCAGGTGGCTGATCAGGAACTGACCACCTGACCGCGCATGCAGTGATCACGTGGCTGGTCGTTCACTGATCACGTGTTTCTCATCGGTGCTCACGTGACTGAGAGGCGCTGATCACGTGACTGTGCCGTCCAGTGATCACTGCTGAGCAGGCACTGATATCGTGACTGAGCATGCACTGATCATGTTCTGGGAGCCGGGGAGGCATTCCACTCTGGACCAAAGGTCATGAGGAAGGAGGCTCGGCATACGCAAATGCGGGATCGGACCTCAGATCACCCGGATATTTCTCGAGCACTCCCCCCCAAAAAAAACCCTAGAGATCTGCCTACTGTATTGCTTTGTGCCTCTCACCTCTGATTTCACTTGGGGGCTGTCCCCCACCACCATCTCGCTCTCTCTGTCAAAAGGGTTTCACTTACAGCTCCAATTCCTAAAAGTTCCTTGTCATTCTTCCCTTTAACTTCCAGCTGAGTCTCCATCTGGAGCGCGGAACCCACCATGCTTACTAATTATGCCTGGGCTGCTAAGACCCACTCGAGAAGGTGTCTAGGGTGAGGCACCTTTCGCTATGCGAGAGGGCGCCTGCGGCCTACGTAAGTGGTGCAAACTTCTTGTCTTGAAGTTTGATTGGTCTTCCGCATAAACCAAGCTACTCAGTCTCTTTTCTCCACCGAATTTTCCTACTGAGCTCTCCTCATACTATTATTCTTGACATCTCTGATTAGCATATAAATAGTCGCCTAGGCCATCTCTCCTTCGAATACCCTGGATCAGTTGGGGCTGGTCTCCGGCAGGTGGCGACCGAACAGGGACCTCAGGAGGCGATACTCAAAGAGCTGAGCAGACACGAACCACGCAATCAGCAGGCAATAAGCATGGAGCTCAGCAGTGACGAATCATGCTGCTCAACTGGCAATAATCAAGCACGTGACCAGGCAGGAATCACGCAGCTCAGCTGGCAATTGCCAAGCAGATGAGCCGACAGGAATCACGCAGCTCAGCTGGCAATTGTCATGCAGATGAGCCGGCAGGAATCACGCAGCTCAGCAGGCCCTGATCACGTGACTCTGCAGGCACTGATCACGTGGCTGATCAAGTCCAGATCACGTGACTGAGCATGCACTGATCACGTGGCTATCATGCACTGATGACGTGACTGCGCATGCACTGATGACGTGGCTGATCGGGCACTGATCACATGGCTCATCATGCACTGATCACGTGTTTATCAGGCAATGATCAGTGACTGACAGGCGCTGATCATGGGACTGTGCACGCACTGATCACGTGGCTATCATGCACTGATCACGTGACTGCCCATGCACTGATGACGTGGCTGTTCGGGCACTGATCACGTGTTTATCAGGCAGTGATCAGTGACTGACAGGCGCTGATCAGGGGACTGTGCACGCACTGATCAGGTGGCTGATCAGGAACTGACCACCTGACCGCGCATGCAGTGATCACGTGGCTGGTCGTTCACTGATCACGTGTTTCTCATACGGTGATCACGTGACTGAGAGGCGCTGATCACGTGACTGTGCCGTCAGTGATCACGTGGCTGAGCAGGCACTGATATCGTGACTGAGCATGCACTGCTCATGTGCCGGGAGCCGGGGAGGCCTTCCACTCTGGACAAAGGTCATGAGGAAGGAGGCTCGGCATACGTAAATGCGGGATCGAGCCTCAGGAGTCCACCCGGATATTCTCGAGCATCTCCCCCCCAAAAAACCTGGATTCTGCCTTTTGTATTGCTTTGTGCTCTCACCTCTGATTTCACTGGGGGCTGTCCCCCACCACCATCTCGCTCTCTCTGTCAAAGTGTTCACTTACAGCTCCAATTCCTAAAGTTCCTTGTCATTCTTCCCTTTAACTTCCAGCTGAGTCTCCATCTGGAGCGCGGAACCCACCACGCTTACTAATTATGCCTGGGCTGCTAAGACCCACTCGAGAAGGTGTCTAGGGTGAGGCACCTTTCGCTATTCGAGAGGGCGCCTGCGGCCTACGTAAGTGGTGCAAACTTCTTGTCTTGAAGTTTGATTGGTCCTTCCGCGTAAAACGCAAGCTACTCAGTCTCTTTTCTCCACCCCGAATTTTCCTACTGAGCTCTCTCTCCTACTATTATTCTTGAACATCTCTCTGATTAGCATATAAATAGTCCGCCTAGGCCCCGATCTCAACCTTCGAAGTACCCTGGATCCAGTTGGGCGCTGGTCCCTCGGCAGGTGCGCGGGACCCGAACGGGGACCTGCAGGAGGGCGATAACGTCAAAAAGAGCTGAGCAGACACGAAACCACGCAATCAAGCAGGGCAAGATAAGCATCGGAGCTCAGCCAGTGACAGGATGCATGCTGGCTCCAACTGGCAATAATCAAAGCACCGTGACCAGGCAGGAATCACGCAGCTCAGCTGGCAATTGCCAAGCAGATGAGCCGACAGGAATCACGCAGCTCAGCTGGCAATTGTCATGCAGATGAGCCGGCAGGAATCACGCAGCTCAGCAGGCCCTGATCACGTGACTCTGCAGGCACTGATCACGTGGCTGATCAAGTCCAGATCACGTGACTGAGCATGCACTGATGACGTGGCTGATGCGCGCACTGATGACGTGGCTGCATGCATGGCACATGCATTCACGGTGTTTATCAGGCAATGATCAGTGACTGACAGGCGCTGATCATGGGATGCGCACGCACTGATCACGTGGCTATCATGCACTGATCACGTGACTGCGCATGCACTGATGACGTGGCTGTTCAGGCACTGATCACGTGTTTATCAGGCAGTGATCAGTGACTGACAGGCGCTGATCAGGGGACTGTGCACGCACTGATCAGGTGGCTGATCAGAGAAACTGACCACCTGACCGCGCATGCAGTGATCACGTGGCTGGTCGTTCACTGATTCACGTGTTTCTCATACGGTGCTCACGTGACTGAGAGGCGCTGATCACGTGACTGTGCCGTCAGTGATCACGTGGCTTGAGCAGGCACTGATATCGTGACTGAGCAGCACTGATCATGTTCTGGGAGCCGGAGAGGCATTCCACTCTGGACAAAGGTCAGTGAGGAAGGAGGCTCGGCATACGCAAATGAGGGATCGAGCCTCAGGAGTCCACCCGGATATTCTCGAGCATCTCCCCCCCAACAAACAGAGTCTGCCTACTGTATTCTTTGTGCTCTCACCTCTGATTTCACTGGGGCTGTCCCCCACCACCAATCTTCGCTCTCTTCTGTCAAAGGGCACTTACAGCTCCAATTTCCTACACAGTTCCTTGTCATTCTTCCCTTTAACTTCACTGAGTCTTCCATTCTGGAGCGCGGAACCCACCA
>NW_020190409.1:0-23160 GCF_002263795.3 Bos taurus
ACACCACACCCCAAATTCTGCAGCAATAGGCCTCAAGGTCTGGTCTTGGTGAGTGACTGTTTTCCTCATTTATCCTTTCCAATTAGAAACAAATCGGCGGAGAATATGTTCTCTTGGCTAAGCAATCGCGTGGGTGCCCTGTCTGTCAGCCTCCAACTCCCTAACATCAAAAGCTCTCCAGGACATGAGCCTTTCTCTGTTTATCCGACTTTGATGCGTACCCTAGTCTCAGCCTAATGCAAGTGGTGCTGGCTGACCCCTTGCAAAGAAAGAGTAGCTGCTCAATGCACTTACTGATCTGTATTTTAAATATTCATAAACCTGATAATGGAAGGATAATATTGAGTTAGGAAATGTGTGACATTGTTAACAATTTCCTTAGTATTTAGACATTAAATGGAGGGCTCCTTATATAACGTTCCATCCTAAAACAAAGCTATTGAAAGAGGGAGAGAAGCTCAAGAAAGCAAGTGATATACAAATATATACATATATATATTATTGGGCTAATTTGCATTGTATGGCAGAAGCAACAAAATGGTAAACAATTTTCCACCAATTAAAAACAATTTTAAAGACTACTCAAGCTAACGATATGCCTCTTGTATGCAAAGACATGTTGCCACGCGTTAATTTTTTCACTTTTAGTAGGATTCTAAAATTTTGGAATGACAAGAGGTTTGTTGACATCTTTAAAAAATTGCTTTCTAGAAACATATCCATTATGTATGTGTGTACTGCACACTATCCTTCATTTAATTGCCATATTTAAAAAAATTAATGTAGAAGGAATTGATTTTTTGCTTGTGAGACCAATGTTTTATGTTTTTGTGTTTTATTCATTATGGAATCTCACCTGTGTGTCCTCATATTGATATTCGATAAAGATTTAAAGGGATCATTAAGCCCTTGTGAAACTTTTTCTCTGAGTAGCTCCCTCCTTTTTGATGCTCTGTCACACAGATTATAGCCTCCGTGGCCTCCCAGCTCACCAGTGTTCTCAATTCAGATTTTTGCCAGAATGTTTATGGTTCCTCTACCCTCAGCTGCAGCGTGAAAACCGCCTGAAGGCAGAGAGCTGCGGAGTCATGAGGTTGATGTGTGTGCTCACCTTCACTCGAGGAACCTAGTCCTGGAACCCTAACACTGCCTGCTGTTCAGGGTCTGAGAACCGGTTCCTATTTTGTTCAGCTTTCTAACTCCCAATAGTAGGTGAGGAAGTCAAGACACTGTTCTCTTATCGTTTGCAGGAAGGGAACACTTTCCAGGCCCTAGAGTGGGCTCACACGTGCTGACACAAAGCAAAGAGACTTGATTGGGCAAAGGGCAGGCAGGAGGACAGCAGCAGAGTGAGGAAGCCCAGGGGACTTCTCTGCCACGTGACCTACAGTCTCAGGTTTTATGGCGATGGGGTTGGTTTCCAGGTTGCCTCTGGCCAAGCATTTCTGACTGAAGGTTCATTTCATGTGTTTTGTTCAGCTTTCTAATTACCAGTAGTAGGTGAGGAAGTCCAGACACTCCTTCCTGTATTTAGAAGCAGAAATCACATTTCAAGAGAAAATTATGCTTTTGAATCAATAATTTTAAAATCGCCTAACCACAAAGGTTTGAAGGTGTCTTTTGTTTCATATTCTTTGTTTTGCTCATGAACATGTTAAAATGAAAATATCAGGGGACACACTTAGATGGCCTTCCCCCCACCACCCCCAGAAGAACTTTCTCCCAATAAAATCCTGGGTAAGGTCTTAGGAGTCTCTGAGTTTGAATTCTTAAGGTATATCAAGTCACTGAGGCCATTTTTGCTCCTGTTTTCGTAAGATCTGTTGGTCTAATAAGTCACACTTAAATTTTCCCACAGTTTATATTGTGGGAGAATTTTTTTCACGGAATCCCAGTGTCCATCTTCTTTTTCAGTCACTAGCGGTTCATTCTGTTCTAAAGCGTGCAAGTTCACTATCTCTGGATTGGCTTGAGGTGACCACTTGTGGGAAACTTGGAAGCTCACTTCTCATATCTAATCCATGAATTTGAATTAAAGGGACCTTAGGCTCTTGTTATTCATTACTAAATAAATACTTATCAACGGAGAATTGTAATCAATGGAGGCACGTTAACAAATGAACAGATAGGGACCCTGACCTCATGTGACTTTCTGGAGTACACAGACTCTTATTAATAAACATTTTAATTGGGGAAAAAGTTTTTGATTAGCATTATAAAGAAAAAACTGAGCTTTCCAGGTGACTCAGTGGTAAAGAATCCACCTGCCAAGCAGGAGACACGGGTTCAATCTGCTGGGTCAGGAAAATACCCTGGAGAAGAAAATGGCAACCCACTCCAGGATTCCTCCCCTGGGAAATCCCAGGGATTAGGGGAGCCTGGCAGACTGCAGTCCCCTGGGGTCGCAGGAGTCAGGACATGACTTAGTGACTAAACAAGAACACTGATGGAAAACATCAGGGTCACGAGGGATGGTAAAGGGGAAACACCAGCATTAGACAGGCTGGTCCAAGAATGCTCATCCGAGAGGTTAATATCTGAGCTGCCATCCAGGTGAGCAGAAAACAGCAGCCACTTTAAGCTCTAGGACAATGGCATTCTAGGAGAGGAAGAGCAGGGACAAGGGTCTGAGATGGGCACCAACTTGGGAGGGTGGAAACACATCGGGCTGAGTTAACGTGAGTGAGCGCACACGTGGTGACGGAAAGGGGGCGGGGCGGGGGGCGGAGTCAGTGCTAAGCTCAGTGCTGCCAGTCCCTGATCCCGGATTTGATCCTGCTCTGAATACTTTCACATAAATAGAGCACATTGATGCCATGTGCCCACACAGATGGATGACCACAGGGGCCCTGGCAGTCAGACAGAGTGCATGCAGTAGTCAAGGCAACCAGGAAGATCACAGGATCTGAGATCAGCAGGAACCTTGATTGGTACCAGAGAGCCTATGTTTAAACTCAGGGAGACTGAGGAGCAATTTTTGTAGTCTTGGCCAGTATGGACCAAAATAAATTTATTTCTACAGCTTGCAGAACTGTTGCCTCAAAAAAATGTTGGGCTTTTTATGAAGTTTATGTAGAAAGAAAACAGAACCCATGCCTAGAAATCCTACTTCCATGGGAGAAAGTCCACCAGGAAAACTGCTTGGAAAGTTTAAAGAATGTGACTTTTTAAATTATAAAAGAGAAAGACAATGAAATACAAGAAAAGTTCAGAGACAAAAGGGGTTGATCCAAATCCGGTAGGCTTTGTCCTGAAAAACCCAGCACACAGCACACTTGCTCACCTTGGCTGGGTTTATGCCTACCATGCTTTCCCATGAACTGTAGCCCACCAGGCTCCTCTGTGCATGGAATTCTCCAGGCAAAAATACTGGAGTGGGTTGCTATTTTCTTCTCCAGAGGATCTTCCTGACCCAGGGATCAAACCCGTGCCTCTGGCATTGCAGGCAGATTCTTTACGACCCGAACCACCAGGGAAGCCATTGCACTTTACATGGTGCCAATTTAAAATTCAGTTTAAGTAATTTTTTTCAGGTTAAGTAATTCCTAAGACCCAAATAGCTGCCCCTTGATGTTATCTGCACACTGGCGCATGTAGTCTGCAAGAACCCCCTCTTCCCTGAAGACCTCCAATCACCAGCCTTTTCCACACGTGTCTCCCGTCACATCTGGTCTGCTGGTGTCATGGGCTCTCTGCCCGACTCTGCACAGAACTGTTGCTGACGGGATCTCTTTTAGGCAGGGAGTCATTCTGTCAGCCATCACCTAAACTTCAACGTCCTCCCATATGAGACTGTATTTCTATGTTCCTTAAAAGAACATTTTAACAAAATCTCGATTTGAACATGAATGGTTTTACCTACCAATTTTATCTGTTTTTCATTGTATCCTATGGTCTGATTCTGCCCTTAGCCTCTAATTAAGCAACTTTCCAGGGCTTACAAATGACTTCTGATCCCTTTTCCATTTACATCCACCCTTCTGTGGCACAGGCTTCTGTGACACGTCCTTATTGCCATGACGCTCTCCCCTTCCTTCTCCCCTTCCTTTTGGAATGCCTGCTGTTGCCTTCCTGCCTCTCTGCTGCATCCTTGCCCGTGTGTGTCTCTCCCTGGCACTCACAGCAGGTTCACAGCAGACTCACTCACACGATCTTCCCTTTGGAGTCTGCACCTCCCATTTTTAGCTGTGATATTTGGGTACAAATTCCCAGGTACAAATTCTCCAATCAAGACTCCTACTCCCATGTCTGGGCTCTGTAGAATCGTTACCTGAATAATTACCATGGATCAAACATAATATACCTTCCTTCTCCCCAGTTACATCCCTTATGGACACTCCCTCTCTCCTGGGCACCAGGCTCCCTGGTTCAGATCATCCATGACCCATTTCTCTACACTCAAGGAGTTATCTGGCCACGTTGGCTCCAGCTCTAATGGAGTGAGTTGAGCAGTGATGGACCCAGAGGAGAGTGGAGACAACAGGTACGTACCCAGTGAGGTTGTAACTGCCCTGAGAATAAAGGGCAGTGCTGATGATAGAACAGACTGTAGAGGGTTTCTGAAGGTTAGAAAACGTTGGAAAGCAGTTTTAAACACAGGTGGGGAGTGGTGTGATAGAGAAGTTGCAGTTTAAAGAGAAAGGCTCATTGCTGGCTCAGAAGGATCTTAGTGTAGCATCTTATCAAATGCTCTCTCTGTTACAAACACTCCAGGTTACAAATTCTTTGGAAATACATCCTACACATTTGCTAGCAGCAGAATAACACAGGCCAAAGTTCTACATTGCAGCCTTGTTCATAATATAAACAGATTGTTGCATATCAGTGTTCATCCCACTGTGGATGGGCAAAGTGTATTATAATAGTACATCACCCATTCAGTGCACTGCTCTGCAGGAAATTATGTCCTGATAGAGGACAATTTCCAAGGCATTGTCAAATAAATAAAAGCAACATGTACCAAAACACCATGCTTAATATACCACTATGTATGTTTTGAATTAGGGCATGAAAGAGAAATATATTTTCATGTCTGCTTACAAGGAACTCTAGAAGGATCCGTAAGAAACAAAATACTACCTGTGGAGGCCCGATGGCCCTGGACACACAGGCTAAATGACAGGAGGCACAGATTAAGGCAAAGTGTATTTTCAGTATCTTGAATCATGTGCCTGTATTATAACCTCTTTGGAATTTTCAATAAATTGAATTTTAAAAACCTCCAACGAATAAAATGCATTTTACTGTTTTTATTTTACTATATTATTTTACTGTTTTTACCAACTGAATGACTTTCTGGTTGTCCTACCACGGTTGTTGTTTGGCTTCTCTAAAATGTCTATTCATGAGTCTTTTCTGGTGGTTTTGACGTTTTTAACTTTGATAAGAAACAAAAAGATTTTTCTCAACACCCTAGGTAGTTCGTCCTTTTCTTTTTCCTCCTTTCAGATACTTTATATACTTTGTGGGTTTTGGCACTATTTTCATAACTTTTATTTGCAAGAAAGAGGATAAAGTTATCTAGTTTGCTAGGGTTGCCAGAATAGAATACCACAGACTGAGGCTTAAACAACAGAATTGCCTCAGGTTATCCCATCTCACAGTACTCAGCTGCTCAGAGCTCTCCCTTACTGTTCTATTGTGTCATGTTAGCAGTTACGTTTCCCCTTTGTTACTAACTTTAGTTGTCTTTTTTCTTAGTCGATATAGCTAAAGATGTGTTACTTCTGTTGACCTGTTTGAAGTAAATTTTTGTTTAAAATTGATTTCTTTGGTTTTCCTCTTCTGTATGTTTATCTGAGAACTAATATTACTCTTTTCATTCCTTCTTCTAGCTTTGAGTTTGGTCTGCTCTCCCTTTTCTGCCTAGGTGTAAAGATAGGTTGCTTATTCGAGCTTTCTTTTTAATGTATGCATTCTCAGCTTTACATTTCATTGTTGGTGATGTTTTTGCAGAATCCAATACATGTTGGTATGTTCTGTTTATATTTTGATTTCTCTCCAGGTGTTTTCTAAGTTCTTTTTTAAATTATTTTTTAGCCTACTGGTTATTTAAGACTGTGTTTTATCTTCACATACTTGTGGATTTTCCCACTTTTCCTTCTACTATTAACTTAATTTCATTGCATTGTGACAGGAAAAAGTTCCTTTGTACGATGTGAGTGTATTTATAGTAGACTTATTTTCTGGCCTAACATATGGTCAATTTTGGAGAATGTGCCCCGTGCAGTTGTGAAAAGTATGGAATCTGTCTCTGCCCAGGTCACACGGTGCCCTAGCTGCATGGTTCTTAGGGGTCACCTCTCACTGTCGGGCTCAAGTGTTGGGTCGGTCAGCCATTTTCGTGCATTAGTCACACGGGGAGATCACTGGGACAAAAGGGATGCCTTTCTGTCAGCCGGTGACTCTCAGTACCCCATTCTATGGCAGATATGCTAAGAGTGAGCTCTGGTATGTCCCAGGAGCCTCTCTCAGGCTCAGCCCTTGGCTACATTCTCAGAAACTGGAAAATTTAACCCTGCAAAAGGCCTGGCCCAAATACAAACTCAGTTCAGTTCAGTTGTTCAGTCATGTCTGACTCTTTGTGACCCCATGGACTGCAGCATACCAGGCCTCTCTGTCCATCACCAACTTCCGGAGCTTACTCAAACTCATGTCCATTGAGTTGGTGATGCCATCCAGCCATCTCATCCTCTGTCGTCTCCTTCTCCTCCTGCCCCCAATCCCTCCCAGCATCAGGGTCTTTTCCAAAGAGTCAGCTCTCCACATCAGGTGGCCAAAGTATTGGAGTTTCAGCTTCAGCATCAGTCCTTCCAATGAACACCCAGGACTGATCTCCTTTAGGATGGACTGGTTGGATCTCCTTGCAGTCCAAAGGACTCTCAAGGGTCTTCTCCAACACCACAGTTCAAAGCATCGATCCTTCGGTGCTCAGCCTTCTTTATGGTCCAACTCGATGTTCACTCTTGCTGCTGTAGCCACACGTTCTTCGAAACAAACTCACCCAGAAGGACGATGCAGACAGTGGAGTGCAGTTTATCACACCGGTGGGCCCGAGGCAGAGTCTCCTCTTATCCAAGGACCCTGACCAGTTTTTCTGAAAACCTTATATACCCTAAGTGTACGTGTCCAAACTCACCTTCCCAAATTCCCTGAAACTACTCTGAACAAAGCAAAAGAAAGATACAATCAAAGTTAACCCATGATTCATAAGCCTTAAGCCTAGGTAGTTAACAGCAGACAATTATCAATAGGTCATCCCCCAATAAGCATAATAGAATTTATGATTCTATTCGGTTACACAGATAATTAGGGTATTCTTTTAGGAAACGGAGAGTCTAGGTACGACCCCTGGGGCTCTTCCACCCAGGGGGCCTGGTTTTCCAGTTGGCATGTCGTTTCCATAGATACTAGAAATATAGCTCAAAGTCCATGGTCCGGCCCAAGATGCAGTCCTGCCTTCAAATGGAGCCTGTTCTGTCTGTTTCCTCCTTCATTGCCACCTCCTGTTTGACCACTTCCAATTTGCCTTGATTCATGGACCTAAAATTCCAGGTTTCTATGCAATATTGCTCTTTACAGCATCAAACCTTCCGAGACCAGTCCCATCCACAAGTGGGTGTTGTTTTTGCTTTGGGCCCATCCCCTCATTCTTTCTTGAGTTATTTCTCCACTGATCTCCAGTAGCATATTGGGCATCTACCAACCTGGGGAGTTCATCTTTCAGTGTCCTATCTTTTTGCCTTTTCATACTGTTCATGGGGTTCCCTAGGCAAGAATACTGAAGTGGTTTTCCATTCCCTTCTCCAGTGGACCACATTCTGTCAGACCTCTCCACCATGACCCATCCCTCTTGGGTGACCCACACAGCATGGCTTAATTTGATTGAGTTAGACAAGCTGTAGTCCATGTGATCAGATTGGGTAGTTGTCTGTGATTGTGGTTTTCAATCTGACTCCCCTCTGATGGAGAGGATAAGAGGCTTATGGACACTTCCTGATGGGATAGACTGACTGAGGGGGAAACTGGGTCTTGTTCTGATGGCCAGGACCATGCTCAGTAAATCTTTACTCCATTTTTCTACTGATGGCTGGTGCTGTGTTCCATCTCTGCTATTTACCTGTGACCAAATTGCCAACATCCGCTGGATCATTGAAAAAGCAAGACAGTTCCAGAAAAACAACTATTTCTGCTTTGTTGACTATGCCAAAGCCTTTGACTGTGTGGACCACAATAAACTGTGGGAAATTCTGAAAGAGATGGGAATACCAGACCACCTGACCTGCCTCTTGAGAAACCTACATGCAGGTCAGGAAGCAACAGTTAGAACTGGACATGGAACAACAGACTGGTTCCAAATAGGAAAAGGAGTATGTCAAGGCTGTATATTGTTACTTTGCTTATTTAACTTATATGCAGAGTACATCATGAGAAACATTGGGCTGGAAGAAGCAGAAGCTGGAATCAAGATTCCCGGGAGATATATCAATAACCTCAGATATGCAGATGACACCATCCTTATGGCAGAAAGTGAAGAGGAACTAAAAAGCCTCTTGATGAAAGTGAAAAACGAGATGAAAAACTTGGCTTAAAGCTCAACATTCAGAAAACGAAGATCATAGCATCTGGTCCCATCACTTCATGGGAAATAGATGGGGAAACAGTGGAAACAGTGTCAGACTTTATTTTGGGGGGGTTCCAAAATCACTGCAGATGGTGATTGCAGCCATGAAATTAGAAGACCCTTACTCCTTGGAAGAAAAGCTTTGACCAACCTAGATGGCATATTCAAAAGCGGAGACATTACTTTGCCAACAAAGGTCCGTCTAGTCAAGGCTATGGTTTTTCCAGTAGTCATGTATGGATGTGAGATTTGGACCGTGAAGAAAGCTGAGTGCCAAAGAATTGATGCTTTTGAACTGTGGGGTTGGAGAAGACTCTTGAGAGTCCCTTGGACTGCAAAGAGATCCAACCAGTCCATTCTGAAGGAGATCAGCCCTGGGATTTCTTTGGAAGGAATGATGCTAAAGCTGAAACTCCAGTACTTTGGCCACCTCCTGCAAAGAGTTGACTCATTGGAAAAGACTCTGATGCTGGGAGGGATTGGGGGCAGGAGGAGAAGGGGATGACAGAGGAGGAGATGGCTGGATGGCATCACCAACTCGATGGACGTGAGTTTGAGTGAACTCCGGGAGTTGGTGATGGACAGGGAGGCCTGGCGTGCTGCGATTCATGGGGTCACAAAGAGTCGGACACGACTGAGCAACTGAACTGAGCTGCTAAGCACAGTGACTGGCGTGTTCATTCCCAAATACTGAGAGCGCAAGTGCTGTGTGCTAGGTCTGTGCTGGGGGCAGGGGTCCAGCCATGACACCTCACAGTCCTTGACATTCAAGAAGAGAATAATGCAGAAAACCACCACACTTTAGAAAGAAACGATCCTGCTTCTCCCACAGAGCTGATGATGTGGAGGGAGACAACGAATAAACAGAACAGCTTGTAGAAGAGTCAGCTCCATGGAGTGAAGGGCAGGACACGGCACAGCGGGATGGGGTAGCTGCAGCAGAGGGGGGCGGGGAGGACAGGAGTCCCGGGGCCCGAAAACTGATGGGTAATGAGCCCAGCGGGTGCTGACAGGGCCGGCCCTGGGGCCATGAAAGACCGAGGTGGTAAGGGCAGGAGACATGAGGGAGCTGTCACCGCAGATGCACATGAGGACGTGTCTCTGAGGAGGTGACATTTAAGCTGCGCTCCGGGCCACTGTCCCCTTCCCTTGTCACCCAGAGCCAGACACCGAGGATGGCCGCTAACATCACGTGCACCAGCCAGTCCTGAGCCTTCGCACCCAGCTCACTGTTCCCTCCTGAGGAGTCACAGTCAAGGCCCCTGTGCTGAGTTCCCCTCCCTCCCTCTCCGGACAAGGCTGATCCTTTCCCGTGTGGCCCAGTGGCGTGGCCTGTCCCTCCTCTTGGGAACTTTAAGTCATCAACTCTCTTCTCGATGACAGTCGTCTCCTGATCTGTTTGCCTTATTATGCCTCCAATTTCCTATTAATACACTATATTTTAAATTAGCCAAGAATGACAGCGCACTCTAGACACAGAGTGTCTTAACTGAGCACACTCAATTAAGTGTGGACAAATGGAGAATGAATTAGGACATTTCCCACAATGTCCTCAATCAGTTTAATGTTTGATTGTGTGTTAAGCGGTGTTTTGTGTTTTCCCGCCTGGTTAGTTTCCTCTGGGTCAGCTGTTCTTTCTCTCACCAACTGTTTCTCCTGACAAAATTACTTGCAAGCACAACTGAAATTCAGAATATGTTCAAATTGTTCCCTACAGGGCAGGCATCTTAGAGCAAAACTTACTGCAGTGCTGACAAGGCGTCATGTCTTTCTCCAAGTTGGCTGAGAACGAGCAGAGTAGGACTTGTGTGGTTAGTCCCTCTGTTGTGTCCAGCTCCTTGTGATCCCTCCTTTGAGAGGAGCCTGGCAGGTACAGGCCCTGGAGTCCCAAAGAGCTGGACACGACTGAGCGACTATATATTCTTCCGGATTCTTTCCCGTTACAGGTCGTCACAAGATACTGAGTACAGCTTCCTCACTACACAGCAGCTCCTTGTGTCACCTGGTGTACATACAGCAGTGTGTGCGTACTGACCCCAAACTCCTGACTCACCTCTCCCCACACCCCCGTGTCCTCTTAGGTAACCATAAGCATGTTTTCTATGTCTGTGACTCTACCTCTGCTTTGTAAGTAAGTTCATCTGTATCATTCTTCAATATTCCACATGTGTGATGTCATACGATGCTTGTCTCTTTCTGTCTGACTTACTTCACGTAAAGTGAAATCACCATGTTCATCCATGTTGCTACAAATGGCATTATTTCATCTAATTTTATGACTGAGTAATTTTCCATTGTATATATATTCCACATTTTCTGGAGCAAGCACTTCTTAGACTGTACAGCTTGACTTATTTTAAAGGAACAAAAATCGTGAGTAAACCTAAGTTTTTTAGAGATGCAAAACTTTTCTGCAATGATTCATATAGCATTAATTAGCATTTAATGGATTAGGAGACCAAGAATAGTAGGTAAAATTGGTGTGCGGTTTTGTTTTATGTCACTTATATCAAGTTCTCATGCTGCTGCTGCTGTTAAGTCGCTTCAGTCATGTCCGACTCTGTGCGACCCCATAGACGGCAGCCCACCAAGCTCACCCGTCCCTGGGATTCTCCAGGCAAGAACACTGGAAGGGGTTGCCATTTCCTTCTCCAATGCACGCAAGTGAAAAGTGAAAGTGAAGTCGCTCAGTCCTGTCCGACTCCTATCAGTGTTAAATTATGTTCACAAAATACAGATTTCTTCTGTTCCTCTATTCTTGATTCTCTAAAATTATGTGGTGCTTTTGTAGTCAGTTGTTCTTTGCTTGCATAGCCTTCACATGATTTTCAGAAGTAATTCTTGAAAGCAATTTATTTTATAGCCTTCCTTGCTTATTTTTCTTTTGTTACAGCTGCTTTAAATATTGGTCTTGAGAATTCATATTTTTCCAGAAAGTAGTCAATTTCTTGAATATTCTAGTATATTTGCAGTGTATATAAAGGGGTTTATATTTATTTTGTGGGTGGGTATGAGATAATATGAAATATACATCAGACCTGCTGTCTGACACAAGACCCCTAAATGTCTTGAAGTTTCCTGGGTGATAGAAATGTCTTTTGGTTTGTTTTCTTGTATTTTTTCTGAAAGTGTTAATTTTGCTTTTTCCTGGTAGGAAATGATTACCTTCATAACAGACACTTTTGAGGATTATTGCTAAGGCTTGTTAGTGCAATTCTATGTGCCATTTATTTTAAGGCTTGTGATTAGTTTCATCTCTCTCTCTCTCTCTCTTTCTTTCTTTTGTTTTTAGTTTCAGCTCTAATACATGCATTTTCTGTCTCAGTTGAATGCCCCACATATTCAAGGAGGTTCCTTCACTCTGGCTGCTGAGGATTCTCAGCCCCACATGAATGTTGGACACTTTTCAATCCATTCAGTTTAGTTCACTTCAGTCAGTCATGTCGGACTCTTTGCAACCCCATGAACCGCAGCATGCCAGGCCTCTCTGTCCATCAACAACTCCTTGAGTTCACCCAAACCCATGTCCATTGAGTCGGTGATGCCATCCAACCATCTCATCCTCTGTCGTCCCCTTCTCCTCCTGCCCTCAATCTTTCCCAACATCAGAGTCTTTTCCAATGAATCAGCTCTTCACATCAGGTGGCCAAAGCATTGGAGTTTCAGCTTCAGCATCAGTCCTTCCAATGAACACCCAAGACTGATCTCCTTTAGTATTGACTGGTTGGATCTCCTTGCTGTCCAAGGGACTTTTAAGCATCTTCTCCAACACCACAGTCCAAAAGCATCAATTCTTCTGTGCTAAGCTTTCTTTATAGTCCAACTCTCACATCAATACATGACCACTGGAAAAACCATAGTTTTGACTAGACGGACTTTTGTTGGCAAAGTACCATCTCTGCTTTTTAATATGCTGTCTAGGTTGATCATAACGTTCCTTCCAAGGAGTAAACATCTTTTCATTTCATGGTTGCAATCGCCATCTGAGGTAATTTGAGAGCCCCCCAAAATAAAGTCAACCACTGTTTCCACTGTTTCCCCATCTATTTGTTGAGCTATTTCAAATCCTAAAAGATGATGCTGTGAAAGTGCTGCACTCAATATGCCAGCAAATTTGGAAAACTCAGCAGTGGCCACAGGACTGGAAAAGGTCAGTTTTCATTCCGATCCCAAAGAAAGGCAATGCCAAGGAATGCTCAAACTACCACACAATTGCACTCATCTCACACACTAGTAAAGTAATCCTCAAAATTCTCCAAGCCAGGCTTCAGCAATATGTGAACCGTGAACTTCCTGATGTTCAAGCTGGTTTTAGAAAAGGCAGAGGAAGCAGAGATCAAATTGCCAACATCCACTGGATCATTGAAAAAGCAAGAGAGTTCCAGAAAAACATCTATTTCTGCTTTATTGACTATGACAAAGCCTTTGACTGTGTGGATCACAACAAACTATGGAAAATTCTGAAAGAGATGGGAATACCAGACCACCTTACCTGCCTCTTGAGAAACCTATATGCAGGACAGGAATCAACAGTTAAAACTGGACATGGAACAACAGACTGGTTCCAAATAGGAGAAGGAGTACTTCAAGGCTGTATATTTTCACACTGCTTATTTAACTTATATGCAGAGTACATCATGAGAAACGCTGGGCTGGAGGAAGCACAAGCTGGAATCAAGATTGCTGTGAGAAATATCAATAACCTCAGATATGCAGATGACACCACCCTTATGGCAGAAAGTGAAGAGGAACTAAAGAGCCTCTTGATGAAAGTGAAAGAGGAGAGTGAAAAAGATGGCTTAAAGCTCAACATTCAGAAAACTAAGATCATGGCATCCGGTCCCACTCAATGCATAGATCTCCAGTAATCATTCTTTCCTCAAAAGTTGTTCCTGCTCAGCCTTGTGGAATCTCACCTGTGTGTGATAAGATAACAGAGACTCAGCGGGCTCATTAAGCACTTGTAATCATTCTCTCTGTCTGAGTAGCTCTCTCTTTTCGATGCCCTGCCCCACACATATCACCTTCTGCACCTCCCTGGCTCACTTGTGTTCTCAGATCAGGGCTTTGCTGGGCTGCATCTGGGTTCCCCTCCCTGTACCTGCAGCATGGAAATTGCCTGAAGGCAGACAGCCAGGAGTCTTCAGATGGATTTGTGTATCCATCTTCCTCTAGGAACTTAGTCCTGCATGGCCTGCTGTCCAGGATCTGAAAACAGTTGCTCCCAGTATTTTGTTCAGCTTTGTAATTACCAGTGCCAGATGATGACATTCAGATACTGTTCCTCTTAAAGCTGGGAGTGGAAGTCACATTTTATTTTTACAGACACTCTTTGAATCAGTAATTCTAAATCAGTTAACCATATATATTTGAAAGTATCTTTTGCTTCATTTTCTCTGTTTTGCTCTTGCAAATGTAAAAACAAAACCAAATATCAAGAGACACACTAAAACAGATTTTGTTTTCTGTTTTTCCTGGTTGAACTTTATGCCAACAAGTCCTAGGTAAGAACTTAGGAAGCTGCAGTAAGTCAAGGCACCAGCAAGATCACAGGATCTGTAATCAACAGGGATCTTAATGGTACCAGAGAGCCTTTTTTTGCCAGGCTGTAGGAGGTGGATGCAATAGTTGAGGGGCTAGAGGGACCCCGGACCTTAATGACACCAGTGAGCCAACTAAAATACAGGAGGCTGAGGCCAGGTACAGCATGTTTGGCCAATGTGAGCTGAAACATATTTCATTCTGAATTTCCAGAACAATTACCTCAAACAAAATGTTCACCTTCTTCTGATATTCACATAGAAAGATTGCACAGAATCTTTTGCCTAGAAATTCTACTCCCATGGAAGAAAGCCACCAGGAAGATTGCTTGGAGAATTTAAGAGATGTGTGGGTTTTAGGTGGAGAAAGAGGAAGTGCGTAAATGGCAAGTGTGGTTCAGAAACGGAAAGGGGTCTGTGCAAACCCAGCAGGCTCTCTTTGGTGGAAAGCAGGCCGTGCACTCGCTGCTCCTTCCCCCTTTTGCTGAGATCACTTTTATCATGTTTTAGGTAGCTCCAATGAAAACTTCGAGTACAGGGGCTTCCCTGGTGGTCCAGTGGTTAAGAATCTACCTTGCAGTGCAGGGGACACCGGTTCGATCTCTGGTCCCAGATGACCCCACATGCCACAGAGAAATTAAGTCTGTACACCGCAAAGACTGAGCCCAGGCCCTCTAGAGCCCAGCTCTCCACAGCAAGGGAAGCCACCAAAGCGGGAAGCCCAACCACCCAACTAGAGCACAGGCCCTGCTCGCTACAAGTGGAGAGAGCCTGCAGGCAGCAAAGAAGACCCGGGGCAGCCAAAAAGAAATAAAATTATATTTAAAAAAAAAACCCTTCAAGTACCGGGACTCTCAATGGCTCCAGTAACTCCTGCTCAATGTTCTCAGCACACAGGGAGTCTACAGGACTCCCCTGGGGTCTACAGGAACCCCCTCCACCTGTGAAGGCCCAGCGTCTCCATCGACCACGTGTCTCCACCACTATGCTGTGCCGTCTCCCCGCTCTCCTCTGCACAGAATTGCTTCTGATGGTGTCACTCTTTAGGCAGGGGAGTCATTCTTGTGAATCATCTAAGAATTAATATCTCACCTGCAATTTTATTTCTATATTCCTTAAAAGGAGTTCCTTAAAATCCCAATTGTATTCCTTAAAAGAGCGTTTTAAACACAATCTTGATTTGAACACCTATGTTTTTATTTATCAACTTTCATGTCTCCTTCATTGTGTCCTGTGCTCTGGCTCAGCCTCTCGGCCTCTGCTCTTGGCCTCTCAGGAAACAGCGTACAGGATGTATTAGTTGCATCCGCCCTCCCCTCTCACTGGCTCGTTTCCATCCTCCCTCATCTCCGTGACATGTGTAACTGTGTGCACATCACTATCACCGTGACACCCTCCCTCCCTTGGGAAGCCTGTTATCACCTTCCTGCTCCTTTCTCTGCTGCCCCATGTGTGTCCCTGCCTGACACTCACAACAGCTTCACAGCAGGTGCTCTCCCTCACTCTTCTCTCCAGAGCTCCTGCTGGAATTTCTGGACACCGCCTCCCAAGTATTTACCTCTGACTCTGACTTCTCCTTCCCTGGTGGGCCCTGTAGCATCTTCCCCTGAGTGAAGACCACACATAAAACCTAAATTCTGCTTCTTCCCCAGCTACCTTAGACTCCCTGTGGATGTCTCCTTCTCATCCAGGCTCAGTGATTCAATATCATCCACGAACCATTTTTCTATACTCAACCATCTATCTGGCCATATTGATACCGTCTCTAGGGGAGTGGGTGGAGCAATGATGGGCAATGTTGAGATGGCAGGTAGAGACCAGACCAGGCAATGAGGGCGTGAGAATGAAGGACAGTGCTAAGAAGAGGAGCAGATTATAGAGAAGTCACAAGGGCAGAAGAGGTTGGAGAATGTTTTTGAAAACAGATCAGGGAGAAATCTGGGAGAGGAGAGGTTGAGTCTTAAGGAAAGAGAAATGATCATTGCATAGCTCCTTGGGGGTGGGGAATCCAGCAACGTGCTACTTTACCATCAACATCCTATCACATGCTATACTTCAGTTACAAATACTTCAGGCTACAAATCCATTAGATTTGTAGAAATTCCTAATGCATTAGAAATTGATACATTTTCCTGCAATGGAATAAATTAGGCTAAGGTTATGCATTACATTGTTTATTGTGATGTCAAGATGTCATTTTATATTAGTGTTTATTCCAATGTGGACCAGTAAAGCGTATTATAGTACATCATCTATTCAGTGGACTGATTTGTGGAAAATAGTGTCCCAAGAGAATATTCCCAAGATATTGTCAGCTGAATATAAGCAAGATACCATAGAACACTGTGCACAGTGTGCGACCATGTATGGTTTTAAATGTGGTTGTGCTCAGTCACTCAGTCACGTCCCACACTTTGTGACACTATGGACTGTAGCCCACCGGGCTCCTCTGCCCATGGCGATTCTCCAGGCAGGGATACTAGAGTGGGTTGCCATTTCCTGCTCCAGAGGATCTTCCAGACCCAGGGATTGAATCTGAGTCCCTTATGTCTCCTGCACAGGGAGGTGGGTTCTTTACCATTAGCACCACATGTGGAGTGATGAAGAAGTAGATATTCATAGTTGCTTGTGTATCCATAAAGTGACATTCTGGGCCGTCTCTCCTGATCCAGGGGCTAAGACTCTGCACTCTCATTGTAGGGGCCTGAGTTCAATCCCTTGTCAGGAAAGTAGAACCCACATGCCACAGCTAAGAGTTCCCATGGAAAAGGTCCTGCAGGCACAGCCAAATAAATACTTAGAAAAAAACAAAACAAAACAAAGCAAAGAAACAAAAAAAAAACGTCTGGAAACTATTCCTGAGAAACAAAACACGTGACTGACTGTGGAAGCAGCAGGGCCTTGACAAGAAGGGAGGCGGTAGGAGGAACAATGGAATATGAAGTATTTTATATTTCTAGGTTCTTGAACCTTGTACATGTATTATAAGTTTCTCAGAAATGCCAAGACATTACAAAAAAATTTAAACCTCTAAAGAATAAAACTCACAGCGTTATTTCTACAAACTGAATGAAAGTCAAGTTTGTTTTATCAGAAAGATTATCTGGCTTCTCTAAAACATCTTCTCAGGCTTTTCCCACGCTACTCAGACAGTGGTCCATACGGCACTGTCTGGATTCTTGTCATACTGTGAAGTGAATCTTTTACACTATCCTCGGTCCTTGATGTCCGGCAAATGAAGGACGACGTCATCACGTTCCTTGCAGCAGGGGCCCTCTTAGGTAGAACCAACCTTTACTTCCCAACGGAGCAGTACATCTACAGAAGGAAAAGTGGCGGCGTCTACACTAGGAATCCGAAGAGAACCTGGGAGAAGCTTCTGTAGGCAGCTCATGCCATCGTTGCCACTGAAAACCCAGCTGCTGTCCCTGCTGCGTCCTCCAGGAACCCTCGCCAGCGAGCTGAGCTGCAGTTTGCTGCCACCACTCCTCTGGTCAGCCGCTTCGCTCCTGGAGCCTCCACTAACCAGACCCAGGCAGCTTCCAGGAGCCAAGACTCCTGGTGGTTACGATCCCAGGGCTGACCGCTGGCCTCTCCCAGAGGCATGTATGTGAACTTCTTACCATCGGTCTGTGTGACACGGACTCTCCTCTGCACTCTGGAGACGACCCATTCCCGGCAACCAGGGAGCTGTCGGTGGGTCTGACTTGGCGGATGCTCACCCGGGAAGTTCTGCCCGTGCGCGGCACCGTTTCCTGTGAACACTCTTGGGAGGTCGTGCCTGATCTCTACATCTGCAGATTCTGAAGAGATTAAAAGGGAAGAGCAGGTGCCAGCTGAGCAAGCTCTGACCAAGGAGGACTTCACCGTGAATGGGTCACTTCAGCAGCTGAGTGCAACGCTACTGGATCTGAGGTGCTGGCCTAGTCCACAGGCAGGCAGGCAAGCTTGCTGCCTACTCCGCAGTTACCCCTGAAGGCTGGCCTGCAGCGCCCACTGCTCAGGCCACTGGACGGGTAGGCACAGCACTGGGTGGGCTTCAGCTGTTCTTTCACAGGCTCTTCTCTTCGGTGGGGGCTGTGCTGGGTCCTTGCTGCTGCACAGGTTTGCTCTGGTTGCGGTGAGCGGGGCACAGTCTCTGGTTGTGGTGCCTGGCCTTCTCATTGAAGCGGCTTCTCTTGTTATGGAGCGTGGGCCCCAGGGCCCCCAGGCTTCAGTGGTGGCAGAGCGTGGGATCAGGAGCTGTGGCCCCCAGGCTGTGGAGCACAGGCTCTGTGGTTGTGGTGCACGGGCTTAGTTCCTCTGAAGGCACATGGGATCTTCCTGGACCAGGGATTGAACTCATGTCTCCTGCATTGGCAGGATTCTTTACCATGAGCCATTATGGAAACCCCACAAACTCTTAAAATGGAAATTGGTTGACAGAAAATAAGCAGTTTCTAAATAAATAAATTTGTCTACTCATGAGGATGTTCTGTGACTTTTGCTGTTTTCCTTTCACATAAGACGAAAATTTCCTAATTCATAATTCATTATGTTCTTCCCTCAAACAACATTTGCAACTGCTAATTTTACTAGCTACGCTTGATCCAATTTTTAAAACACTTTCTCCCACTTTCCCCTATGCCCTGTACATTCATTATCAATTGAGATAATATTTTATCATTGTTCAGTCACTCAGTCATGTCCAACTCTTTGCGACCCCATGGACTGCAGCACACCAGGCTTCCCTGTCCTTCACCATCTTCCAGAGATTATATTTATACTTCATATGGATAGGAGGATAATCAGTTGGCTTCATCCTTGAATTATTTCTCTGAATCTGACATATTAATATGCTAGTAAGATATAAGACACTTGACTGACTTCAGCATAATAAAAAATAACAGAATCAGGTGACCATATCTGAAGACTGATTATAAAAGCAGCAGCCATGTTTATGAGGAGCAGTGACACACGGGGGAACATTTTATGTGGTGAGAGAGGGGCGCTGGCCTCAGGGACTTAAAGGGCTGCTTGAAAACAGACAAACTCGGCTCAGTGGATGGACCTCCTGGGAGTCACTTCCCAGACACACACAGGACAGAGTCCTGAGCATCCTGAGTGCCCACAAGGTGGTCTGAAGCGGTGGCCAGGGCACCCCTCTGCGTATCAGTGGAGATGGTAGCTGCATTGTGTGTCTATACGAGTCTGTATAAGGTGACCCTGCATGCAGAAAAGCAAATTTGACTAAATGGCAGAAGGCCTCAGCTCTAATAGTAAGATATTTTCTTAAATCAATTTCTTTCTCCTCTCAGCTTCTCCATCTGAAAGGAGTTACTCTTCATGAGACCCATTCTCTTTTAATTCCCTTCTTCAAAGCCTCAAATTTCGTAGCTTTTTTTTTTCAGTATCTTTCCATGTTTATTCCTCAGACAAAATAAGCAAGAGTAAAATTTTCTTATTGGACTTTAAAGATAAACAAATACTTTTAAAATCAGACTTTCCAAACGTTCTAAATTCATTCATGTTCTCACTTTAGTATCCTCAATCCTAAGCCTGTAATGAGCGTTTTTACCTGATTCAAACACAACTCTGGGGGGTGAATTGGTGGCAGGACTCCACAGACCCCTGGAATTTTGAACTCTTGACAGTTAGATCTCCTTTTACAGAAGTGTTAGCTCCAATGGAACAAGGAGCATATAGTGCCAGATTGCAGGGCTGACAGCGGGGAAAAGACAGTTTATTGATGGTAGAAAAGATCTGCCTTCTGACCAGCAGCCGCTGCTCACGGGGAGGCAAACCGGAAGTGCCTGCAGACGCAGAGACCCATGCGGAGGGAGCAGGACGCTTCAGTCACACTCGTTCTCAGCGCAGCCCTCAGAAAGGGGTCCTTCCTTGACCTGACTCGTGCTTCCTGTGTCTTTAACTCCCTGTGCTTCGGGGCTGCTCTGCTGAGCTGGACTCCCCTTTGCTTTTCCTAGATCTCCTTGGGGGCCTTCTCACAAGGCCCGGCAGCAGGCAGGAAGCAGCGGCGCCATTGGGCAGGTCTGCTCCTGTAACTCCTCTGGCAGCCTGCGGCTGGGACAGCGCGCTGAGCGTCCACCGTCCCTCTCATGGGACCAGAGGTCGGAATGCGATGGGACCAGAGGTCGGAATGCGATGGGACCAGAGGTCGGAATGGGGAAGATTGAAGTGCTGGCTTTTACTTTCTTTCACTCCCGGGCCAGAAGCTCTTAACCTGAGGGATTTGGAGAGCCCAGGGAGCCTGTGGCCTCCCAGAAGTGATGCATAAAATGCATCTGTGCACAAGCTTTTGTTCAGATAAGAGTAAATGCCCTGGATTCACCCCTTCAGAATATTTTATCTTTGTTCCTGGTCTGTACAGATTCTGTGCTTTGAAGCTCAACACCGCTGCAGTGATTTCATCACACTTTCACTGCTGCCAGTCCCTAGTAAACCCAGCTTTCAGAATCAAGAGAAGCTGCTGGCTGACAAGGCTTAAAAGCATCCTTTGAAGTACCTAGAATCAAGAGCACCTGACTGTACTCTACTGGAACATTTTAAGGTATAGTAGTTAGCTTTTCGCTTGTGAGCAGCTAGGTCAAATTGTTTCCAAACAAGAAAACCGAACTAAAGTCTATGTGTCTGACCAGAGTCACAGGACACAAACTACTTTAAGGCGGGTCCCAGGTCGACCTGAGATTCTGTCATTACCAGGAATCAAAGTAGCAAAGAGCATCTGTGACACAAACCCTAAAAGCGTTTTATTACTGGATAATTTGGGTTGGGACGGTTCCCTAGAGAAGAGAATGGCAACTCACTCCAGTGTTCTTGCCTGGAGAATTCCATGGGCAGAGGAGCCTGGCGGGCTACAGTCTAAGGGATCCCAAAGAGTCGGACACGACTGAGTGACTTTCACTTTCTGTTTTCAGTTTGAATCTATGGAGAGGTAAAGTCTTTTCTGTGGATATTTGTAAACGCTTCCTACAGATCAGTTATATGGCTCTGTGTTCTTCTGGAATTGCTCCCATGACATTGATCTGGACTTCATACACTTATGTACCAAATTATTCGGTTTTCTGTGCAATGGTGGTAAAACAGTTAAAAAGCAAGTAAACAAGCCAAAGCCCGTGAACTGTGTTTCAAACAGGCTGAAAGCGCCACCTACTGTCCAATCTGTAGAGGTGCCCGAGGAATGTAGTCTGAGCCTTATGGACTGAGAGCCACAGGAACTAGGATATTAAGCTAAGTTAGACTCACATCTGACTATACTTTCTACTTATATGCTATTTATAACGAGTATGTAGTTATATTTATGCTCTCTCCTGAGCATTCTCAATCTTTTGTTACAGAAAGTAAGATATTGAAAATCACGGAGCTGTGGCAGATGTAAGAAACAGTATCAGGCTATCATGTGCTTTCCACGGGTCCCGATTATCCCACACCAAAATGCCTTGAGAGTTCTGGAGCAAAACTGCTCGTTGCCACTTTTATTCCTAGGAACGACTGAGGCCCAGAGCTCCCTGAGTAGCCCCTCCTGAGGGGACTTGACTGTATTTATTTTACATGTTTAAGAGATGACAGCAAAAGAGAAAGCTCTAAAATGGCAAAAGCTTTCAGGTACACCAAAAGGGTGGTTTTTAATGTTGGTTTGAGTGTTTTGTTTTTAACGGAACAATCCATTATAGAACGGGCCAAAATAAGTTTAGAGAATAAACTGTACTTTTTCTACCTCTGAGAGATACTAATTAAAACATATTTTTACTATGGGCCTGGCATCAATTCAGACGTGCCTTGGACAGGTGACTGACTTCCAGGCTGCCTTAAACCCAGCAAATGTTCAGGGAATGACCCAGTGACTGGAGGGGAACAGCAGTGTGCAGCCAGCGTTTCACTGTTTGTGCTGCTCGTGTGCTCTTTCTGTCCCTAACTCTTCAGCAGGTATTCACTCTCTTCTACGCAGCTTATCATTTGCTTGACTCTGAAATACATTGGTCCGGTTTTTATGATAAGCTGGTTCTGTACAATCGTATGTAAAGTGTTTATTTAAATACAAACAATATACACTCTTGTTCAAGTTCCTCCTGAGTTAAAAATACACAAAAAAACTGGATAATTTAGAGTAAAAGTAGAATTTCTCTTTCATCCTATCAAAGTATCTGTGGTTCACTTGTACATATTCCTCCAGCTTTTTAAAAAACATTTTCAAATATATATTTATTTACACAGATAATATAGGTTCATTTTTAGTTCAGTCAGGCAAATAATGTGTGTTGTTTACAACTTGCTTTTGTCATGTAAAGGTATGACTTTGAGATGTCACCATTTCCTGTTTGGGGGGTTTCCAGTGGTTTTCAATAGGAACATAAAAATCTTTCTTTAAAACAACACGATTCTGCTATAAGCAAACTAGGTTCATCTAGCATGCACATTCAGGGAAATTCAGAAATGTCTTTAGTTGCCCTGCGCATCCCACCATCAGGAAGGGAGGAAACCACGAGCAAGGAAAGTCTCAGTAATGAACACCAGGCACCCCGTTAACCCAGCACCAAAGGAGGAGGGCGGGGTGAGGGCAGCTCACGGGCCGCAGGGAAGGTCTTGTGATGCCTGTGTCTCCAGCCTGGCCGGTAGCAGCCCAGAGAATCCAGGAAAGAGAGATGGTAGGAGAACAGTGGAGGGCAGGAAACGGGCCTCCTGGCGGCAAAACACAAGGTCGCAGCAGAGCCTGGGGAGGAGAGCCGGGTCCGCGGAGGAGGCAGTGGAGAGACACCAGGAGGAGGCTCCCTCCCACTCACCCCGCCCCAGAAGGTCCCCATGGGCCGGGTGCAGGGTCGCATCCACTCCCCTCACTAAGACTGTGCTTCAGGCAGGTCTCGGGAACACACTTCTTGTTTCACTTGAGTGATTCAATTATGCCTCCCTGTAATTTCAGGTTGGGTCTTCTCTGCCTGCCTTCCCCTCACTTTTCACTCTGGCCTCAGTCTTCATTTTTTTCTGGCAAACAAAATATGATCA